>NC_051390.1:43187011-43194511 GCF_015228065.2 Penaeus monodon | reverse complement strand
GAAGCTATATGGAACAAACGACAGGGAAAAACACTACACACTGTCATAATAAGAAATGTCAATTCCAAGTAATACTATATAACTAAAGAAATAAACGAAGGAATGGGAAGTGGATAGGGAAGAGAGAGAACCAACCACCCTACTCCTTCGCCTCCCCCCCCCCCTTCCTCTCCCCATCCTCCCGCTCATCGCCAAAACGCAACAGTAGAACACTGGATGTCTCGGGAATTTAGTGCGTCTAGCCAGAGGACCTTATGAAGATATCTCCCCGCAGTGTGGCGTTTTACGAGGCCTTCCCCCGCCCGTAGCGCCGTCCCCATCAAGCCGTTTCGCTATGGTTGCGCCCTGATGACCTCGACAGTTAACTGCCAGATGACCCAAGGATCGCAAGACCATTGTCGTTATCAGCGAATTGGATGTCCTGGACGGTTCCTGGGACTTCCTGGGGGAGTCCTGGGAGGACAAGGTACGGGGAAGTCCTGTGGGGAAGGGATCGTTGAAGAGCCAGGGGGGCCTGTGGGTCCGGCCGGTCCTGGCGGCTGTCACAACAGACTGCCTACGTGGAAGATTCCTGGTCCTTGACTGGGATTGGTCATCACGGTTGATAGAGCTATACGTCCGCGTCGGTGACTTTTTAAGTCTTTTTCTCTTCTTCCTGTATTTTTATGGTGGATGCTTGTGCACATTTTTTGGGTTATATAGATAATACAGATATAGGAAAACTAGTTATAAAAAGTTCGTTGGGTTAAACATTCGCAGATATGGGGAAAGATATATCAAAGGACAGTGTTATTGGTATTTCTTAACGCATTTAGACTGCACTGGACAAATTGTTGCTTTAGTGTTAGTGAACTAGCTTATGTCAATCAGTATAATAACGCATATGCTTAAGTATGTATAAACATGCCTGTATACTTATTCATCTTCATAGATATCAGGAAATAGTGGCATGGTCTTTTGTTAACACCTATTTAAGACAACAATAAATAAATGAATAAATTATAGGTTTGAGAATGCGTATCCAGTTGCAAAACGCGTTGCTGTCTGCACCGAGCTAGCAAAATTATAACGAGGCAAAATTCCAACAACATTAAGCTAATACTACATGCATGTTGCTGCTAGCAAATGTTATTTCAACAGCTAATCCGTCTACTCGTGGCAACATGAATTTAATGTTGCTTCCAATACTGCGTGTAATAGTACTAACTATTGCAGTAACGTTGTGGTGCAGTGCTGCATAATCATTGCATCATTGCTGTATTGCTTTTGTTGCCCTTTTTCATTAATTAATTAAATATTATGTCCTTAGTGTCTGACACAATCTTTTTAGTTCATATTAGCCATATTTCTCTCGCAGATTTAACTCATCAAACTTGTTTCAATTAGTTAAGATAGGAAAAGTTAACAACCTTTAAACAAATGATACATAGCTTATTAATCGAAAAAAATATATACAGCCAAAATGCAAAGCCAATCACATAAATTGTTATGCCAATTGTACAACATCTGAGTTCATTACAACCCAACGCAATCATTATACCACCTTGAATATCCTTCTTGTAAATTTAACAAGTAACTTGTCAGTTTACTCTAAATACTAATATGCAAACAGCAATATAATTTTCAACATAAACAAGCTATTATTAACTATGAGATTAGAGAAGACAATATAAATACTTAGAATAATTATAAGCAATAAGTCAAAGAATTCCTTTTTCACAGTTGCTGAAATCATAAAGATAATTGTTCTGTCCTTTAGTAAATAAATTGCATTGCAAAAAACAGTGGAAATATATTTAAGTAAGATGAGACAATTAAACCAGGCAAATGAAATACTTAAATCAAGCAAACTAAGTTTAATGTCCTTATATAATTACTAAGTTAAAAATTATCATTATCTCCATTAAAGAATAAATGAGTACATATCAAGAAAATGGACAAAAAATATCTTATGCTTAATCAAACAATTATAATACTAAATTAATCTCAATAAGCAGTAACTAAATCAAGCAAAAAAAATCCATAAAATACTTGATATATATATATTTTGCAAACATAAAATTATTCTTACGCTCTACTGGAAATCGATAATCTTCATGAATATTAAATCACACTTCCGTAGAGCCGAGATCTCTTAAAAGTAAATCATTAATTCCTTAATTTTTAAACTAACTTAATACATCCTTACACTTAAAAATCAAATTTATATGTATTCTTAAAACTTCAAAATCAAATCTATAAATATTTCATCATATAATTCTTACTTCCAAAATTAACTTCATCATGTACATCACTTCATCAATTATATAACCACACATAAATCTAGAAATAATCCCTAATCCTATCCATAGCACATTCGCGTCCACTCTGTTCTATCAAGATAAGGCACTAAATCCCTTCCACCGGGCTTACCAGGATGTGCCTTAACAACGACATGGCTACTGGATGCTACTCCGAAATCTAGTCCGCCGTTGTCTGTCACTGAGCGTGTTTTATTCCCGATATGGGAACCCGTCCCGTCACACCTTTAACAGTTATTATGAATACATTATAATTTATTTTCACTGGTTTGAAAGAGACCCGCATCAGGACTCTCCTGTGTCCCAGCAAATTTTCAACATTGTATTTGTCACTTTAAACTTTTTCTACCTGCCACCCGAGTTATATCCTTGTTCCCAGACTGGTACGTCATGATATATATATTGCGATCACTAACAAATGATTCTTGTTTTCGCACTCGTAACTTTTTTTTTTTCTTCTTTTTTGCTTCTGTTGGTCCATCACTTGGAGCCACTTTGTCACAAGTTGTTTTTAACACTTTGATGTCATGGTGCGCCTCTGTTTTTTGTATCTGCTTGGCCATAATTTTTGTGTGGAATCCGCTCGAGTCCTCGTAATTTTAGTCTATTTTTGATGTCTCGTCCTGGCTTGTTTGTTTCATGCAGCATCCGCTTCGTCTTCGTGTGTCCACGACCCTGCTAGACATACATCGGTGATAATTTCATGGCCTAAAAGTAGACATTTAGTACTCAAGTCATTGGTACATTATAGTTAATCTTGTAAGATCGTCCAAATAGTTAAACTGTAACTGAATTTGCAGTAAATACTTTTATCTATAAATTCACTTCACGAACTCTTTGAATGGTTACAAAAGTCTGAGGGCAATGTATCGCTAGAATATTTTATCTAGACACTTGTCTTCTAAGCGACGAAGTGATAGATGTATGCCTCGTACTATTTGGTGAAGGATATGTGAAGAAATAATGAAGAAACTGGCGCATTAACCGAATTTTCAATATCATACATAGTAAGAGAATTTTCCTTTTATGATTTTAAAATATGGTAACTCACTATGGGGACCACGAAGCCGTAGTGGAAAAGGTTATTCAGATTTCACCCAAAGAATATACTGTGAAACAAAGTCTTCAAATAGGACTGCATTATATTAAGCTAAACATAACTTGGACAAACCGAGGATTTTTCACTCTTTGTCTCTCTTATTCTAAAATGATGGCCGCGGAAATGAAAAAGGAAATGAATAAAGATCGCGTGAGTGTAAAAGGGTTGGTAACCACTACATGAGACCGACTTGTAGTTTCTCTCTCGCTTAGCCATCTTTGTATAATACTAAATAAAAGGTTACATGATTATGATGAGGAAAAAAATAAAAATTGTAGTAATAGTAAAATGTTGATATGAAAATGTGTACATGGACGTGATCGACTGTTAGAATGATTAATTTCCTTCCATTTCTGATGTAATTTCTAATACTTCGCAAAATATAAATGAATGAAAAGTATGCGTGACAGTTTATTATCATAAAAGGAAAATGGAGGGCATATATTTAAGTATTTAGATGGATACAAGGTGGCCTCCTCCTTTATGTTTCATAAATACTGATGTGCAGGTACATAGGATGTATTTTAACATTAGAAATCCATAGAAAAATATCTCAACACATATTGTATCGAGAGTCATTGTATTAGTATGGTCCACTAACAAAAAAAGATCTTTGATCATATATAACGTACCGCTATTGCTGGTGAGTATTGCCCGAAATAATGATGATATTGATGATGATGATGATGATGATGATGATGATGATGATGATGATGATGATGATGATGATGATGATGATGATGATGATGATGATGATGATGATGATGATGATGATGATGATGATATTTGTGTATGTGTGTGTGTGTGTGTGTGTGTGTGTGTTGCGTTCGTAGGTGCGTGCGTGTTGCGTTCGTACAAGACAGCCAGGTAAAACAGAAATAAACACGATCCAGCACATACTGACCTGGCCAACCAAACACAACACCGCTTAGAAGACTCACCTGCGCTGTGGCTTTAAGTAGGTCGTTCCTGTGATGAGTATTGCAATGTTCCTCGTTAGGATTAAAGAGGGAGAGAGTGTGTGCGTGCGGGTGGGCAGGTGGGTGGGGTAGGGGGGGAGGGTAGGTGCGAAGGGGCAAGTTATAAGCTGAGGTTCTGATATATTCTCTGAAGAATTATTTAGAATGTAAGAATAATATGTATTTTGTTCTCCTTGTATCCTTTGTCCCTGCATTTATTATTATTATCCTTATCATCATCATCATCATTATTATTATTTTATTATTATTGTTATTATCATTATCATTATCATTATCATTATCATTATCATTATCATTATCATTATTATTATTATTATCATTATCATTTTCCGTTTTGTCCCACCAGCTTTGGGGTTGAATGTATTAGCAGATATTACATTATACAGTAGACAAATTCTCGTTTCCTTATCATGTATTCTTGGCACTGATACACATTAGTGATACGTACTGCATCACACATATACTGTTTACTGGCATTATACTTTTATTATTAGGAAATATCCATGTTTACCTTCCAGTCGTGGCATCCCATAAAAGCTGTATTAGTGAATCTCAGAGCAAACTACTAACGTTTCCCAGCCGTGCGTGTATCTATTTTTTATCGTTCCATCCACCTGTTTCAGTTTACTTTGACAATAACCAACCCACATCATTCCATAACCAACTCACAACTCCTATCACCGACCATCAAGATAATGAAATGGAAGGAAAAAGACAACACATATTTAAAAATTGAGATAATCTTCGGAACTCTATGAGTGAGAACAAACAGACGTGAAACATTGGATCTTTACTTCGAACCCTCATACATCAGTATTCACTTACCAAATGCTGCCGGGTCTTGGCTCTGTCTTCCTAACGAGGTCTGGGAAACTCCAGCTGGTGAGGGAGAGAGAGAGAGAGAGGGAGAGGGAGAGACGACCGGCGACCCTAGAGGTGCTCTGACACTGACGAATTGTAGTAAGTTCTATATATATATCCACTTACATAGCTGGTTTTTCCATTTATTTCTTAGGACTTGAGCTCTTTGGATAATTGTTGAGTAGAGGTTGTAGATGTTTTTTGGGTCAAATTAGGGAAGCCAGTAATGTGGTTAATTGTGAAGGGATTACTATGGATTGTATTTTTACTGAAGAAAGGATAGAATTTAAGCTGGAAGAGACGTTGATCTTAATACAAAGGAACTGAAATACTCATACAATGCCTTGCAGTGTAAAACTGTTTCTTGAATGGAAAGTCATCAGTAACGCTACAAATATATATATATAGATGATCCACTAACTAAAGTAAACAAATAGACAGTTCACACTGGTTATAACAACAATGCTGAAGAATTGTGGAATTCATGTCGAACATATTAGAAGTAGAACAACGAAAGGAAGTACAAGAAAACACACGAATATGCATATTCGTGTGTTTTCTTATACTTCCCTTAGTTATTCTACTTGCAATTCTGAAAATAATAAGACTTAATTCTTAATTAATTAATAATTCGTACTTCAACCGCGCTGAAACTAGAAAGGAAAACAACCATAATAGAACAATTATAATAAGATCCTGCATCTCATCTTCAAGGAATTCAAGGTAGGATCAAGATGTCCCTCAGTTCTGACAAAAGGATTCCTCGCTAATCTAAGATTATTCCTGGCCAGAGAATGATGACTAATTTGCTGGTCGTCGTATCAAATATTGAGTTGGAGCAGGTAAGAGTCCCCAAGTCTCCTGCGACCAGCGGGGAAGGAGGAGGGAGTAATGAACGAAGGAGAGGATGAAAGGAAGAGGGAGAAAGAGGGGAAGAAGAGGAGAGGAGAGAAAAGAGGTAACAGACGAATTAGGGAAAGGAGCAATGTACGAAAGAGGTGAAAGGAAGATGGGTACAAGAGGAGAGAGGAAAGGGGAGGAATGGAGAGAGGAAAGAGATAACAGGCCAATAAGGGGAGGATGAAAGGAAGAGGGAGAAAAAGGGGAAGAAGAAAGGACAGGGAAGGAGAGGTATGGGAGAATAAGGAAAGTAATGAGTGAATGAGGGGAAGAAGTAATGAACGAAGGAGAGGATGAAAGGAACAGGGAGAGAGAGAGGACATGGAGAGAGAAGAATGGCAGAAGGGAAAGAAGCAATGGGGAGAATAAGGGGAAGAAGTAATGAATGAGGGAGAACATGAAAGGAAGAGAGAGAAGCAGGGGAAGAAGAGAGGAATGGAAAGGAATGGGAGAAAGGAAAGAGGTAATGGGCGAATAAAAGGAAAAAAGTAATGGATGAAAGAAGAGGGAGAAATGAGGACCGAGGAGAAAAAGGAGAAAGCCGGAGTATGTGTGAGAAAGGAAACGAAGAGCAGGATAACAGAAGGAGGGAAGAAAAAAGAATAAGAGTAAAGGAAGGAGAAAGAGAAGCTACTGATTGATGCCTGGGAGAAAAAAAATGAACGAAGATGAAAAGAAGGAGAAAGAGGGGAAGAAGTGAAGAGAGGAAAGGAGAGGAGTGAGAAAGAGGGAAGAGGCAATAGCATAGCCCAAGAAGAGGAAGAAATAAGGAATATGAGAGAGGTTAATAGAAGAGAGAGAGAGAGAGAGAAGAGAGAGCGAGGAAGAAAAGAGAGAGAGAGAGAGAAGGGAGAGCGAGAGAGAGAGAGAGGAAGTAATAAAAATGGGGTAGAGATAGAAAAGAACGGAGTGTATAAAATAATTGGGATAGAGGGGAGAATCAAATTGAAGAGAGAAAAGATGGAATTAAAGGAGGGGGAAGAGAGGAAGCGAGGGATAAAGTGATGAGAGAGAGGGAAAAAGGAAAAGAAGAGGGAAAGAGAGCAGGAACAGGAGAGAGGAAGAAGGGAGAGAGGAGAGAGAAAGAGAGAGACAGAGAAAAGTGAATGATGGAGATTTACAAGAGAATTGTGAAGAAATATATGGTAAAAAGCGAGAGAAAAGAAAGGAGAAAAATGGAGCAGAAAAAATAAATAGGCGATGAAAAGTTTAGGATTTTCAAGGATTTTAAGCCACGCCTTCGACATACGCTGTAATTGAATCGCCAACTTCTCCGGAACAAAAATAGCTTCCTGTAAGATATGTGGCAAAAGTTCACGATAGTGCGTATGCTAATTTAATCTACGGTAATTGCTGCCCT
>NC_051390.1:43144511-43149511 GCF_015228065.2 Penaeus monodon | reverse complement strand
ATTTACTATTATTATTATTATTAGTAGTAGTAGTAGTAGTAGTAATAATACTATCATTTTATTCATTTCTAATCATGATTATGATCGGCATCATGTTTTTATCATTATTATTGTTATCATCATTATGAAAATAATGATAATAAAGATAACAATTACCATTATTACTAATATCATTATTATTATTATTATCATTATTATTATTATCATTATTATTATTATCATTATTAGTATTGCTATTATTGTTATAATCATCATCATCATCATCACTATTTTTATTATTACTAGTAGTAGTAGTAGTACTATTATAATCATTATTATTAATATTGCCATTTTTTTCATTACTAGTGTTTGATGATGATGACTATTGTTAACTTTTTCATTATTTTTATTATTACTCTTATTATTCATATATTATCGTTATTATTGTTATTATTACTATCATTATTATCATTTTCTTTATTATTATCATTAGCAGTATTAATAATATTATGTTTATTGGTATAGTAGTAGTAGTATCATTATTGTTGTAGTTATTACTATTATCATTATTATTATTATTTATCATCATTGTTAGCATTATCATTATTACCATTTTGATCAATTCTTTTCTTATATTTGTTTTCATTATTATTATTATTATCATTATCACTATTGTTATTATTATCATTAGTAGTATTGGTAATAGTATTAGTAGTATCATTATTATTATTACTATTACTATTATTGTTGTTGTTATCATATTATTATCATTATCATCGCCCCCATTGTTGTTATTATTATTATCATCAGTATCGTCACCATTGTTGTTATTATTATTAAATCACTTTATCATCCTAATCCTCTTATTCGCAATATCCCCATCATTCTTATAATCATTATCATTGTTATCACTACTGTTGTTATTATTACTGTTATTATTATTATTATTATTTTTTTTATCATTATCATTATCATTATTTTCATTACTATTATTTGGTATTATTTTTCATTAATAGTATTTACTATCATTATCATTATTATTGTCATTGTCATTTCTACCATTATTATCATTATCATTATTAGTAGTATTAGTATTAGTATTAGTATTAGTACTGTTATTATTATTATTATTATTACCATTATCATCATTATTATTATTATTATCTTTATTATTATCATTATTATCATTATTATTATTATTATTATTAACTTTATCATTGTTAGTAGTGGTAGTAGTAGTAGTATCATCATTTCATTATTATCATTATCATTATCATTATCATTATCAATATGATTAATATCAAGATTTTTTTTATCATTATCATTATCATCATTAGTATTATTACCATTGTTAGTATCAATATCATTATTATTATTGTTAGTATCAGTATCATTATTATTATCAATTATTATCATCATTATAATTGTTATTAATAATAATAATAATAATAATAATAGTTATTATTATTACTGTAATGATTACTAGCCTTTTATAACAACTGTTGTAACAATAGGGATAATTATTATAGTGTAATAATAATGTATGCTTTCCATCGATCTGGATGATACACACAAAACCAAAATAATGACAACACGTTGACATGATGTATATTTTAAGCACTCTTCAAGGGAAACTGTACTGCATACTGTTGTGAAGTGCACCCGCCTGCATCCGTGTCTGGTCAAGGGATGATCAAAAGCAAGTTTATTATCAACGTACCATTGTTGTTGATGCTTCTATTGTTGCTCTTCTCTATCGTTTCCAAGTAAAGGTAATTTTATACTTATACATACGTACACACGGATACATATATGGGAGGTGGAAGGATGAGAGAGGGAGAAGGAGAGAGAGAGAGGGGGGGGGGAGAGGGATAGAGAGACAGAGAGCCAGACAGACAGAGAGAGAGCCAACCATATAGAGCGAGATGAGAGAGAAAGAGAAAGAGACAGACAGAGACGAAATTATATCCACCGAATGCATTCTTACTGTTCTGTTGACTCCCTTTTCTTAGACATCCTAAACAGAAGAGAAGAGAGATCATCAAGAATAAAACACCGAAGACAGAATAAATAAAAAATCATAATGGTACGAAAAACAAAATTCACGTCAGAGCTCTGACTTTGTGACCTGCATTTATTTCAGAACAAAAGATATCGCAAACATGTTTCGAATGCCTGCCGTTATAACAGTCGATGTTCCATGAAAAAAACAAGCACATCTCTCTGTTTTTACAGCAACGGCAGAACGGGGGGTGGGGGTGAGAGGGGGGACATAAGGGAAGGGAAAGGGGGTCGGTTTTATGAGAAACTGTAAAAACAATACAAACTAGAGGCTGGCAAGCGGAAAATCGAAAGGCAGTGTAATGTCTGTGTACAGTTGGTGTACAGGTGAAACATCGCCCCGGTGTTCTGGCAAGCTGGGGCGAGGGGAAGGGAGAGGTTCAGGGGAGCTCTGGGGAAAGGGAGAGGTTCAGGGGAGCTGAGGGGAAGGGGGAGAGGTTCAGGTGAGCTGGGGGGAAGGGGAGTGGTTCAGGGGAGCTGGAGGAAAGGGAGAGAGGTTCAGGGGAGCTGGGGGAAGGGGGAGAGGTTCAGGGGAGCCGGGGGGAGGGGGGAGAGGTTCAGGGGAGCTGGGGGAAGGGGAGAGGTTCAGGGGAGCTGGAGGAAAGGGGGAGAGGTTCAGGGGAGCTGGGGGGAAGGGGAGAGGTTCAGGGGAGCTGGGGGAAGGGGAGAGGTTCAGGGGAGCTGGGGGAAGGGGAGAGGTTCAGGGGAGCTGGAGGAGGGGGAGAGGTTCAGGGGAGCTGGGGGGGAAGGGGAGAGGTTCAGGGGAGCTGGGGGGAAGGGGAGAGGTTCAGGGGAGCTGGGGGGAAGGGGAGAGGTTCAGGGGAGCTGGGGGGAAGGGGAGAGGTTCAGGGGTGCTGGGGGGGAAGGGGAGAGGTTCAGGGGAGCTGGGGGAAGGGGGAGAGGTTCAGGGACAGAGGAGAGAATGAGAGATTAGGGCGGGGATGGAGAGAGAACTCAGGGGTTGGGAGGGAGAGGAGGGCGGTTTGAATATTAGGGGGGGAAAGAGGAAGGGAAAGGGCTGAGAAGCGGTTTAAATAGTAGAAATGAGGGCTCGGAGAGGAAAGAGGAGAGTGGGTGAAGGAAGGGGAAGGAAAGAATGGAAAAGGGGTGCATGTTAGGGAGTGCAGAGGGTTGGTGGCATCATAGGGAGAGGATCAGATCGGTAAAAAGAGGAATTTTCGAATTCAGAAGGAAGGAATAGGTGAAGGGGAGGAATGGGGAATAGGGGAGATTAGATGGAGTTTTGAATAACAAGCAAAGGAAAGGGGAGTAGAAGAGGGAAATAGGAAAGGGTGAAAGAAGTGAGAAGGTCTTTTAATGATGGGGAATAAGGGATAATGAGGAACTGTAAGGGAGATACCTATTTTTGAAGTCCCTTTCAAGGCTAATCGGGATAAGGAGAGTACGAATAAGTACAAAGAAGTAAAAACTAAGAGAAAAAAAAAAAACTAACATGATTAAAAGTTTTATGAAAGTCAAATGTCAAAGTTGATAAAACAGTGACCTCTTTTTAGCGTGATGTTCATAAAAGCATGCAGATTCCAGCCATCAGAGAGAACCGTTAGATTAATCTAGCCCTATGGTGCTCACATTTATGTTCTATACATTACATTAATTTGATACTGCATATGCCTAAATACCGCTCTCTCTCTCTCTCTCTCTCTCTCTCTCTCTCTCTCTCTCTCTCTCTCTCTCTCTCTCTCTCTCTCTCTCTCTCTCTCTCTCGCTCGCTCGCTCTCTCTGTACATGTGCGTGCGTGCGTACGTGTGTGTGTGTGTGTGTGTGTGTGTGTGTGTGTGTGTGTGTGTGTGTGTGTGTGTGTGTGTGTGTGTGTGTGTGTGTGTGTGTGTGTGTGTGTGTGTGTGTGTGTGTGTGTGTGTGTGTGTGTGTGTGTGTGTGTGGTGTGTGTGTGTGTGCGTGTGTGTGTGTGAGTATGGACATCATCCTATCCCTTTTCGAAACCTGACAAGCGTTCGAGGCGAGTGCGTCCTCGCAGCAGCAAAACCTTTGAAGGGGCATCGTGTTTCATATCCCGTCTGATGCAAATGCTGATGGCCAATATAGCCTTGTTTGTCTAGGATCATAGCCCATCGCGTGCTCTTTTCCTGTCTGACGGGCTGGCTGTTTGTCTTTTTGCCTTTGTCTATATCTCTTTCCACATTGTTGTTTGTCTGTCTGTTTACCTCTTTAATGCAATCTCTCTCTCTCTCTCTCTCTCTCTCTCTCTCTTTCTCTCTTTCTCTCTCTCCCTCTCTCTCTCTCTCGCTTTCCCTCTCTCTCTCTACCCCCTCATGCTCTCTCTCTTTCTCTCTCTCACTTACTCTTACCCCATCTCTCTATCGCATTCTTCTTACCCCCTTACTTGTTTCTTCTTTTATATATTATAGTGTACTAATGCAAGTTCCCATTCTCTGATGCTTGGCACCTATACTCCGCCAACAATATGGAAATATTTTCAAACATAACACTTTAATCCATTCGTATATATACATATACACATTTGTTATTTGTAAATACGGTTTCTGAGTAAGAATTTCAAGTATAATCAACACTACAATACAGCTGATTAAGTTATGAAGAATCGTGAGAAAATAGCAGCTATAAAAAAGGCCATTGAAAACGATTACGTTTTCTTTGCTGCCTAAGAGGCAGAGCACAAACTAAAAAATAACTGCAGTTGGGAATTCCGCTCAACAGGAAAACATAAGATAACAGTTTCTCTACCTTTTTTAAAGCTAACTATTCCCGCGATAAACGGGTGGTTTATCTTTTTGATAGGGATTCGCAAGTTTCTCCGTTTCTCTGAAGAGAAAAATAAACATCTCCAAGAAAATATAAGTAGATCAAACTGATGCGGTGTGTTACTGACAATCGTTATCTAATATTTACATTTATATCACAAGAATGTAGGCCCATAAAACGGAACAGGAAGCAAGGGGGTACTTATACTTATTCATTTT
>NC_051390.1:43101929-43106929 GCF_015228065.2 Penaeus monodon | reverse complement strand
GGAAGTATTATAGTGGTACACAGCTCCTGCACAAGGGGAAAAATAGCACAACACTGGTACATAGTGTGACAGAAAGGATGAATAAACAGGTAAGGCAATAAAAGTGTCTCTGTGCATTTGCGTGTGAGAATATATGTATGTGACCCACATGTAAGATTGTAGAAATTATGTTGAGTATATATATAAATATATATATATATATATATATATATATATATATATATATATATATATATTATATATATATGTATATATATATATATTCATATTAATATATATAGTTGTGTGTGTGTGTGTGTGTGTGTATGTGTGTGTAATATATCTATATATATATATATATATATATATATATATTTTTATATATATATATATATAGATAGATAGATAGATATAGATAGATAGATGATGTGTAGTGTGTGATAGATATAGATTAGATATATATATGTGTGTATATATGTATATACAATATATCTATTATATATACAACATATACATATACATATATATAATAATATATATATATATATATATATATATATATATATATATATATATAGGTGTGTGGTGTTGTGGTGTGTGTGTGTGTGGGTATGTAGGTGTAGTGTTGTGTGTGATATGCGATGTTGTGCGTGTGTGTGTGTGTGTGTGTGTGTGTAGTGGAATGGTGATGCGTAGTGTATGATATATGACTAGATAAATATGACAAAATACATACAACTGTGGGTGTGGACAAAGCAATATATACTATAAAATAGATAAT
This sequence comes from Penaeus monodon, assembly GCF_015228065.2. Taxonomy (NCBI): domain Eukaryota; kingdom Metazoa; phylum Arthropoda; class Malacostraca; order Decapoda; family Penaeidae; genus Penaeus; species Penaeus monodon. The sequence goes on along the minus strand of NC_051390.1, from coordinate 43,106,169 downwards.
ATATATATATATACATAAGTAATTTATATGTTTATATTGTGACATAGACAGAAAAGAGAGAAGGAGAAAAAGAGAGAAACAGACTACAGCAATGGGGATGCAAACGAACGGACAAAGCAAGCAAAATCGCAGGAACCAGACGAGACAGAGAGAGAAGGAAAGGACAACAATACCATGCCGGCAAGTAACGCTTAATAGATATGCCATCCAATTCATCCCACGGTTTATGATTCACTTAATCCGGAATTGTTATATCCTGACAAACACGAGCTGGTCACGGCCTTAAGGAGTGTATGTGGCTGCAACACCTGTCCGCGTCAGAAAGGTTTGCTGAATTGACTGGGCCGCCGACGGCAATCATCCCTTTATTCAGAGGACGGAGGGAGTGTCGGCGGGGAGGGTGGAGTGGCTAGGGTGAAGGGCTGTTTAGGGTGGGACGAGGGGGAGGTCGGCTAGGGGGCTTGCAGGGGTGAAGGGCTCTAAGGGTGAAGGGCTGAATGAGGGCAGGCTGGTCGGGGGAGGTATGAGAGTGAAGGTGCATTCGGAGTGAAGGCAGAATGAGGGTAGGCTGGCAAGGGGGTCTCTTGCTAAGTGGATGTTCAGGGAGCAGGTGGAGTAGGGTAAATGATACAAGGGTGAAAGATTGATTAGTGTGTGATAGGGTTAGCTTCTAGGGTGAGGGGCTCTTTGCGTTCAAGGGTAAAGTGAATGTAGGGGTACAGGGTGAAAACAGATTGCCAAGTAGAAGCCGAGGAAACTACCAGGATGGAGGCAGGTTGAAGTAGAATGACTAAGGGAAAGCTTCCAGTGTGACAGGCTACTTGGCATGGGCTAGAGTGAAGGTAAGGAACAGAGTCTAATGGGTTTTGAACTCGAAGCGTGAAGAGATGTGTGTGGGTGAAAGTAGAGTTACAGTAAAGGGTCGAATCAAGTCAATATTATGCGATTAGAGTGAGGCTAGAGTGAAAATAAGGACAGAAGCAAATTGAACGGGTATCGGAGAAGCTCTTAGAGTGAGGCTAGAGTTGGTGCAATGAACCAGGATCAAAGCCTATTAAGACTATGGCATGAAAGGGTGCACGAGGTAATAGGCACGAGTCTTCAGCGCACAGAAGGCTACGAGGCTTTCGGTCGATAGATGAAATTCTGGCCGAGGGACTGGAACGTAAAGCGATAATGTAGTGTAGCGAAGGAATGGGCGTTTATTAAAAGGTTTTGGGGCCTTTAAGATTGATGGGCGCCGTGTAAAGAGGTTAAAGAGATACGTGATTTGAAAGGAAGTGGGGATGATTTTTTTTCTTCTTTTAGGTCTAAGAAAAGGTCGACTTGGTTTTTTTCAAGCAGTTTATGTTGTGTTGATAACTGTAGCAAGAGACAAAGAATAGCATAGTATGATAATTAGTTTATTATCATTGCGGTGACTGTATTTTTTTGTTGTTTATTGTAATGGTTATCATTATGATTATAAGTATGATAATAACTTTCATCATTATCATTATCACTATCATCAATGTTATTTTCATGAATATCACTATTATCATACTTCTGTTCTTATTACCATTACCATCATAATTATCATCCTGTTTTTATTATTATCATGATTATTTTTGTTATTGTTTTATTAAAATTGTTGTTATTCTCATTCTTATTAGTATTATCATTATCATTATATTTGTTGTTATTATTATCATCATCATTATTTATTATTTTTATTATTACACTATTATTATTATTATTATTATTATTATTATTATTATTATTATTATTATTATTATTATTATTGTTATTGTTGTTGTTGTTGATGTTGTTATTGTTATTATTACTATCATCATCATCATCCATCATTTTTATGATTACCCTTATCATTATCAATATCATTATTGTTATTATTATTTTCATTATCAGTTAGTACTATTATTATTACCATTGTTATCATTATTGTCATTATCACTATTTCTATTATTATTATCATTATCATCAGAATCATTATTATATTACATTCATAATCATTATTATCCCTCTCATCATCTTTACCTTTACAGATATTGTATAAACCCTAGCCGTTTGTGATAGCTTACAGTACCAATTACATTTATAGCTATAATATATGTGCATGGTTTTTAATATAAGCTCGCAGCGTAAATATATCCTCTCGAAAATTTGTAAATCCAAAAAGAACAAGAAAAAGAACAAAACTAGAAGCAAAGAAGAACAATACGATAAACAAAATAGAAGCAAAAGAACAAAAAGAAAACAAAGCAAAAAAGAACAAAAACAAAACAAAAAGACCAACAAGAAAACAAAAAGAAAGAGAAAACAAAGAACAAGAACAAAAAAGAACAAAAGAACAAAACTAGAAAAGGATGGCATCTATCCATAAACTAGCTATTCCCTTCGTTGTTCTATTTGCAATGTGTTTGTGCTTTGGCTTACAATTTTCAAAATCCAATAAGAATCAATAAGAATGAAAATGAAGTGAAAGAAGAAGAAGAAGTAAAGGCGGAGATAGAGGAGCTGGGGAAGGTGGAGGAAGAAAAAGAAGAAGACGAAGAAAAGTTAGGAATCGTTGAAGTGAAAACAATAACAAGGAGAACGAGAAGAAAAGAAGATCAGGAGACGGAGAAATTGAAGAAGAAAAAGGGGAAAATAAAGAGGAAAAAATTGGGGAAAGTAAAAAAAAGCCGAAGAACAAAAAAAAAAAAACAAGGAAGAAAGTGGTAGGGAGATGGAGGATGTAGAGAAAGAGAGAGAGAGAGAGAGAGAGAGAGAGAGAGAGAGAGAGAGAGAGAGAGAGAGAAAATATATATATATATATATATATATATATATATATATATATATATATACATAATATATATATACATATATATATATATATATATAAGGTTCCCTTTGGAAGGTTATTTTCCATGTCTGTTTACAAGAGCTGGCAGCCAATTAAAATAATAAATAAATAAATAAAATAAAAAAAAATCTCACGGAATCTTTCTCTAGTTAGCTTGATGAAGTTCTTGTTTGCTGTTTGAAAAACTCTTCATCTTTTGAGGTCGATGACAGAGAGAGGGTAGAGAGCGAGAGAAAAGTGTGGGTTATTAATCAGCCTCCCTTTCAAATATCACCCCGTGTCTTTGAAATCTTCTCCAAAGGGCTCTTTATGTCTATTGCCTTGTCTGTTTACGTACTGATTTGCCTGTTTCATTGGGGAATCCCTCTGAGGAATTTTCATGACATTTGAGCATATACTGCTGTCCATTTTATCGATGAGGGATAGAAGGTCTCACTTAGAATACAAAATTAATGCAAAACGTACTGCATATATGTGTATATTTTTTTTTCTACTTAGACCCTGTATTGCTATTGGAAACAGAAAGTTATGAAATGTTTGCGTTAGGATTCAAAAACGTTGACAATAAACCATTAAAAAAGACCCTTAAAATTAGGTTAACCCTCTCAGGGAAAACAAACACGCTCTTATTCATTATACGGTAAACACTGTACAAAGAAGATATTCTTAGAGCCTCAGAAGACTTTTGTACAGCATAGGCCTTTGACCTCATGTTTGTCTAGTCTGGTGAAAAAGGATGGTTAAGTACAAAAAAACATATCATGTTACTGATGATAATTTCACAGGTCTCTTTAACGGGAGGATGTAGCCTACTATTCTGTAAATTGATACTGATAATTGATGAATAGGTAAGGCTTTGGATTCTTTTATGTAAATTTCTGTCTTATTTAATTTACGTCTTTGCAAAATCAACAGGTCCGGTGTGGGCATCATATCACATCCATTCGCCTGCTTCTCCGCTGCATATTATCTTTTGACTTCTGTTTTTTTTTTTCAATATGATAGTATCACCCTTGCGAAAATGAAGTGTATTAACAAGAGTGAATAAAACGGAAAGATAAATACGGTGACAAATGGAGTGAGAAAGGGAATGAATATAAAGATACGGAAAGACTCAGAATGAGAAATGAAACGAAGGAAAGACGGAGGGAAAAACACATTATCTGGAATGGTAGTCAAAGTGTTCTACGTCTTCCTATACTAAAAAAAAAATAAACCTACAACTTCCTACTGGTATTTTTCTTTAAGGACTTTCTCTTCTGAAATCCCTAACCCTTTGTAAACTTAGGAGCAAGAGTCACAAGGCGTTTCTGAATAAAAACAAAGGTTTTTTTTTCAGGAAACTCATAACTCTCAACTCCTATGTTAAAACTGGAATAAATCTCTGATGTCGCA
>NC_051390.1:43091929-43094429 GCF_015228065.2 Penaeus monodon | reverse complement strand
GAGAAACCTGGTTACAAAGCTCCTTTTATCATATCCATAAAGGAGTTGGAAAATCTTCCTATGATAAGCGCCAATAATGGGATATGAACTATTATTTTCTTCGAGAAAAATGTTTCGAATGAAATTCCTTGAAGGAACAGGAATAAAGTCTTGTTTTGAAGAACTTCCAGGAGATGTTAGATGTGTTTACAGGTTATTATAACTGCAAAGAAAAGAAATAAAAAAATATATAAAACTAAAAATTATAACGTAAATATACCTTCATGTAGCCGGATATCCTGGTGTTCAGTTATTTCTGTACCTACGCTTAGGTCTTTATTTATCGAGTTACAGATATTTTACCTTATTCCTCAGTTTACGAAAGGAATGCCATAGAAGAAAAGCTAGTTGCGACGTGTTACGCTAATTATCAAGATCACACCTAAAAAAGAATGACTGAAAACAAACCTTACAATCTAAATTCTACTATTATGACTATCACGCTAAGCCTAGTCGCACAAACCCACTCTATAGCCATTGAGAAGGAGCAAGAGAAGCTTTTTGTACGGGGGAGCTTTGTCAGAAGAATGAAAGACCTCCATTTCCTTTGCTAAACGTCAGGGTTGGAACCGGGCGCCCTCTTATGAAAGGAGAGAACCATTTTGTTCTTGAATGATCTCTAAGAATTATCATATGCCCTGAGGAAGACAGATAAAAAAAAAGAAGCAAAAGAGGAAAAGAATAAGAAAGTAAACCTCGTCCTCCCTTGTCACAACCGCTATTTGAAGACGGCGTACAAGAGGAAGATTTGTATGAAAGAAAGTGGGAAAAGAAATGTTGGGTGAATTTACCTACGAAAACGAAAAGTTTGGATACACATAAGCACAAGTTAAGGGATAGGTCTACGTGAGTTGAAGCGACCTGTTGGGGTAAAACCAGGGATTGGAAGGGGGAAAAAGGTCGGGTTAGGGTTAGCTTAGGCGAGAGTTAGTCCAGGCCAGGGTGGGGAAAATAACCTGTTTTAGCAAAATGTCTTCCGTCTGTCTTTTCCATCTCCTGTATTACTCAAGAATTTGACCAAGCCAGGGTGGGGAAAATAACCTGTTTTAGCAAAACGTCGTCCGTTTGTCTTTTCCCTCTCTAGTATTACTCAGGAAGATGATCAGTGAATCATAATAGGAAACATAAATACCGAAGTCGTTTGATATATTGACTGTATTTGCTGAAATCATTTTGACGTTTTTTTCGTTTTTTCGGGGGGGGGGGATCTATTTTTATGGATGACGGAAAATGAGCTAGATTACATTCAGTGCCTCAGTTACAGAAATATAACGTAGGAATAACTATTCACGATGATAAACGTATATGTAAAGAAGTGAGTATGAGTATTAATTATATAACAATGCAAATATATTCATTACTGCTAATGAATCTATCAAACAGTAAAGGAGAGAGAGAGAGATAGACGGGGCTAGGGAGGGAGAGAAGGAAGGAAGGAGGGAAGGGGGAGGGAGATGAAGAGAGAGAGAGAAAGAGGGGGGGAGAAGAGGAAGCAGGGAGGAAGGGAAGTAGGAAGAGAGAGAGAGAGAGAGAGAGAAGAGAGAGAGAGAGAGAGAGAGAAAAGAGAGGGAAAGAGATAAGAGAGAGAAGAGAGATAAAAGAGGGAGGGAAAGAGATACAGAGAGACAATCAGACAGATAGAGACAAAGAGAGAGGGAAGAAGATAGACGTAGATAGGTACAGAGCGACTGAGGAAGAAAATGGGTTTCTCAGAATCTCCCACGAAAAGATCAAACGAGATTTTTTGTCATTTTCTCTCTCTAGCAACTTTCTCCCCAGCTTTTGAGGATAAACATTTTTTTTTTTTTTTTTTTTTTGCCATTCACAACATATTTCAAAGGAGGTTGTCATCCCTTTGGGTATCCTGATCAGCTTTTCCCAGCTTCAAATGGTACTCTGAGACTATTGACTTCTTTAAACGTAAAGACTCGAATTGCTTATTCGCCAGCTGTGTCTTGGAAATGAACTTGGATTCGATCCGAACTTTTTTCTACATTAGATGAACAGGAATATGTATATACACGTATGTACTCAGGAATATGTATATACATGTTCTTTATATACTATATACACTATAATTTGAATACACACACACAAACATAGAGACATATATGTGTGTGTTTGTGTGTGTGTGTGTTTATGTATCTATGTACTTATGACACACATACACATACACATTCACATACACACACACACACACACACACACACATATATATATATATATATATATATATATATATATATACATTAATATATGTGTGTGTGTGTGTGTGTGTATGCATATGTATATATATATATATATATATATATATATATATATATATATATATATATATATATATACATGTATGTATGTATGTATGTTAATATATATGAATGTATTAATATATGTATGTATGAATGCACACACACGCACGGATTTGTTAATAGTTAGATACAATAGTAGTGCCTGACTGCTG
>NC_051390.1:43030014-43032514 GCF_015228065.2 Penaeus monodon | reverse complement strand
TATATAATATATATATATATTATTTTTAAAATATATATATTTTAATATATTATAAAAAAAATATTATTTTTTTGTTTTATTTTTTTTTATTTATTTAATATATATAATTTTATTTTTTTTTTTTTTTTTTTTTTTAGTATATTTTTATTTTGTGTGTGTGTGTTGTTGTTGTTTTTTTTTTGTTTATTCATTATTATTAATAAAAAATATATTATTAATAAATATATAAATATAATATAATATAAATAAACATAAAAATAAAAAAACAAATTTAAAAATTTAAATAAAATAAACAAAAAAAAGAAAAAAGGGGGGGGGGGAAAAAAAAAAAAAAAAAAAAAAAAAATAATTTTTTTTTTTTTTAAAAAAAAAAAAAAAAAAAAAAAAAAAAAAAAATATATTTTATATAAAATATATATATAAATCCCCTTTTTTTTTTTTTTTTTTTTTTTTTTTTTTTTTTTTTTTTTTTTTTTTTTTGTGTGTGTGGTGGTTTTTTTTTTTTTGGGGTGTTTGGTTGGGGTGGTGTTTTTTTGGGGGTGTTTTTTTTTTTTTTTGTTTTTTTTTTGTTTTTTTTTTATTTATAGTATAAGATATATGTTATGATTAAGTATTATATAATTTGTATTATATTATATATTATTAATTATATATAAATAATAATATATATAAATGTGGTGTGTGATTATTATATGTGTATATGACTTTATTATATATATATATATATATATAAATTATATAATTTTAGAAAAAATTTTATAAAATAGTATTGTATATATATATATTATATAATATGTACTATATGTGTTGTGGTTTGGGGTGTGTGTGTGTGTTGTGTGTGTTTTGTGGTGTTGTGTGTGTGTGGTGTGTGGTGTGAGGTGTGTGTGTTGTTGTGTATTTGTGTGTGTGGTTTTTGTGTTAGTTTATAATGGATTATATATATATATATATAATATATATATATTATATATATTATCAAATATTATAAAAATAATCACCCCAACACCAATATATGTTGTGTGTGTGTGTTTGCGCGTGTGTGTGTGTGGTTTTTGTGTGTGTGGGTGTGTGTGTGTGTGTGTGTGGTGTGTGTTGTGTTTTGTTGGTGTGTGTGTGTGTTGTGTGTGTGTGTGTGTGCATATATGCAATTATATACATATATATACATATATATATAAAATATATATAATAATATATATTATTAGTATAAAAATTTTATATATATAATATATAGAGGATAATAGGAGAAGGGGAAAAAGGAGAGAGAAGAGAGAGAGAGAGAGAGTATTAATATAAATATAAAACAAATGAATGTTTATATATATATTTTTATATATAATATTTTATTATGTGTGTGTGTGTTTGGGGTGTGTGGGGTGTGGTGTGTGTGTGTGGGGGTGTTGTGTGTGTGTGTGTATGATGTATTTTGTATGTTGTGTATATATTATATTTTATAATATATATAATATATATTATTCTTATATTATATATTATACTATACATATATATATAAAATGTATATATACATATATATAAATGTTATATATACACATATATTTTTATCATATATATATCATCATCTATCTATCAGCATCTATCTATCTATCTTCTTATCTATTATCTTTTCTATCTATCTATCTATCTATTATATATATATATATATATATATATTATTATATATATATGCATAATTAAAATATACATATGCATACTAGTACATATATAACATATATTTGGTATATACAATAAAAATGTATATATGCAAATATGTAATATCAATATATAATATATACATAGATACACATTGTATAGTATATATATATTTTATAAATATTATAATTTATAAAATATATATATATATATATATTTTTATATATATATATTTATTTATTTTTTTATTTTTTTATTTATTTATTTATTTATTTTATTCGTTTATATGTATATATAAATATGTGTGTGTGGGGGGGGGGTGTATATACATATATATACATATAAATGTGAAGATGGAATAATGCAATGCCGCATTGTATCGATAAAATACAACCCTCCCTGACCAGACTCGACCTAGTCATCGGTAGAAAACCGAGGCCATTGCTAAACAACCATGCCACACGACCCACTAAAAGGATGTCAACTAGATCTTATTAGTCCTTTAGACTTACCTGTCTATCATATTGATTTTAATGACAGCAAAATTTGTTTACGCTCCACTCCCGTGGGGCCCCGGTGGAATTGATTTAGCAATTTAAAACCTAATCAATGTCTGAGGTATACTTATGAAGATGGAATATGCATGCCGCTTTGATATCGATAAATTAAATTGATAATACATATATAAAATACATATATACATATATATTATATATACATAAATATATATATATATATATATTTTATATATATATTATATATATAATAAAATATAATAATAATACACACACACACATACTGTATTAATATGCCACACATGCATATACACACATATGTTATGTGTTGGGTG
>NC_051390.1:43020014-43022514 GCF_015228065.2 Penaeus monodon | reverse complement strand
TAATAATATAATAAATAATAATAATGATTAATAATAATATAAAATAATAATAAAAATAATATATATAATAACAATAATAATAATCAATAACAACAACAACAACAATAATAACATAATAATAAAATAAGAACAATGATATGGATAAAACTGATGAATCATGATCGTGATATGAAAATGTTACTATACTAATACTACTACTAATGATAATAATAATACTAATAATAATAATAATATAATAATTAATAATAATAATAATAATAATAATAATAAATAATATAATGATAATCAACAATAATGATAACAATAAGATATTGACCAATTATAAGGATAACTGAAATATTAGTAATGATAATGATAACTAATAATGAAACAATTATTATGATAATAATGATAATGTTAACAACAATAATAATAATACTATTATCAATAATAATAATAAAGTTGACGCTAATATTAATACAGTATTGATAATGATAAAATCAAGAGCATTAAAAATAAAAACGAGGCCAATAAACAAAATCAGTATATTTGAAGACATATCACACCTATCCAATTGAACGTTTGATGCCATTGTGAATCCTTGATCTCCAAAGTGCTAATTTAAAAAATAAATACAACTGTATGATATATATGCAAATCGTTGGTCGTTACTGAGTCAGCTGTATCCCTAATGCTGTGCGCTTGCAACAATCATCACACCTTATAACAATCGTTTTTTTTTTATTATCTGTCAGTCGTTTGGAAATCAGACGAAATCCAGGAGTGTTAGAACAATATTTTTTCTGAAACAACGAAACAAATCATTTAAATCACACGCAAATGTAGCCAAAAGTGTTTCTTCTTTCCCTTTTTTATACCAAGCCCTTTGTGATAATGAAAACCCCGTTGCGATATGCTTTTCCTGGTGGAAAAATATATAACGATCGGCTCATCCCTATATTGCGGTGCGCCGGCGTCGAATCAAAAGAGGCGCCCTTCCATATATACAGGTCATGGATCCGCTGCGATTGGCCAGTCTTTTAAATGCGGGCGGCGACATGTAAGAGCGAGGCCGCAACCGTAATGGGCGCCCTGTGAGGAAGTGACTACAAATTTGCTTGTGATGGAGAGGCAAGGCATCAGCCGGAATATCTGAGTCTGTCAGTAAAGAGACATCCTTTACCCTGTATCTGTCTGAACTGTCTGTTTATGTGTATGTGTATTTGTGTGAGTTTTGTTAAATACATATATGTACAGTATATTATACTATATATAATATCTATATATATATATATTAATATATATAGATATATATATTGTGGTGTTGTGTGTGTGCTTTGGTGTGTGCTGATGGGTGGTGTGTTTTTTCTCTTTCTTTTTTCTTTTTTTTTTTTTTGTGGTGGTGTTGTGGTTTGTGTGTTCTGTCTGTTTTTTTAGCCACAACAGGCGATGTCGACTATGGTATTATGTTATATATCATAGTATATATATATAGATATATATATAGATATATATTCTAATATATTATATTAGATATACACACAGGCTTTATCTCTCTATCTATCTATTGCATGTATACACTGTATGGTATGCAGTATGTATGATATATATGTATGTATGTATATATGTTAATGTATGTATGTATGTATTGTTTGCATGTAGGTATGTATATAATGTGTGTATGTATGCTAGTATGTTATGTATGTATGTATGTATGTATGAATGTATTTATGTATGTATGAATGAATGAATTAATGAATGGATGGATGGATGGATGGATGGATGGATGAGTGAATGAATGAATGTGTGTGTATGTATGTATTTGTGTGTATGTTTCTATGTATGCATCAGTGTACGAAACCAAAAGAAAACCATAGATAAAGAATCGGAAAATAATGCTGTCGTGAACACACCATTTCAGATCGACGATATTATGTTATTAATTAAAAATTATATCGCCTCAAAAATATCCGTTTTAGTGCGTTTTTTTATAGGTTCAGATGACAATAAACTTTGTGAGACTGCAATAAAACATTTCCCGCACAAACATCTGTGAAGCATTAGCATAAAAGGCAGACGACAAACGTGATGTGTGATGTGAGGCCTTTCTGTCGGATCTAAAATCCGCTGAAAATGTTCCACTTGTATCCAATTGGCGAAAGACGTTGGCTGGGGTTGAAACAGGTGAAAAGGAGCGACTGTTGGGATCTTCATTGGAAAAAAAAGGAAAGCATGTATTATTATCGTCTTGTAATATAATTTTTCTGTTTCCAATTTTCAAATGTGAAATTCTTAGCACGTGATAGACAAAGATAGATCTATTTTCTTCGTTTAAATTAGATATCATAAACTGTACGTGAAAATCATTCTGAAATATCATGCCGGAAAACTGAAATAATAATACAAGTAGACATGTTGGAAAGCTAAATCATATCCCCTTTATTGTTTCTCATCATATTCAGTATATTGGATATTTTTATCTCATGTCAGGTTAACAGGGGGTATCAGGGATATATACTCG
>NC_051390.1:42997532-43002532 GCF_015228065.2 Penaeus monodon | reverse complement strand
AAACAACACTTCGTTAGGGAGCGGCGTTATGAAGGATGCCAGCAGGTTCTGAGGACGGACGGTGAAGGGGAGGGAAAAGAGAAAGCAAGGGAGCCGAGGAAGGGAAGTTATACAGTGGGCTGTGCTCGTGAAATCTCCCCTTTTCCCTTGTCTTTTTCCACGGGCCTGCGCCCCTCCCTCCTTTGGGCCTTCCCCCTCCCCCCTATTTTTTGTGGATGCGGGTGCTTGTGCATGTTTCTACGCGCTTCCATGTTTGTATCTGCCCATCTATCCACCTACTCTTCATTACAAGACCGTACACACAAAGACAAATGCGCACACAGTTGTCTGTGTGGCGTATGCATAAATTCTGATGATTTACTGCATTTTTATATTTTATATATATATATATATATATTATAATATAAAATATAAAATATATAATATATATTTTATATTTTATATTATATTATATATATATAATTATATATATAAAATTTTTATATTGAATAATATATATATATAATTATAAAATATATATATATATAAAAATTTTGTTATATATTTTTAAAATATATATAGATATTTAAAATTCATATTATTATATTTTTATAACATTATTATTATATTATATATAATCTTAATATATATTTATATAATTTTATAATAAAATATGTATATAAAATTATGTTTGTTTGTATATATAATGTTGTGTCCCGGTGTGTGTGTGTGTTTGTGTGTTTTGTGTGGTGTGTGTGTGTGTGTGTGGTGTGGTGTGGGTGTGTGTGTGTGTGTGTGTGTTGTAAAAATTTAAAGAAACCAAGTTTTTGCATTACAGTAAAATGGTCGATTAAGGAACGACGGGGAAAGACGGTTTGTTACGGATGTTTTAAATTTTCCACTTTAAATTTATAAGTTTATTCGTGCGAAAACAATTTAATTCCGACGCTGCCCAGCATCGAGAGTCTGTTATGGGGTTAAAGGGAAACAACAAACCAATCGTTTTTCTGTGGTGGGTGTTGTAGCTGAAAAAAAAATCTAATCTATATTTTTCTAAAACCTAAAAGCTGCGTATCAAAACGTAGATAGATGCATTGTTTGTGAGAAACGACAATATAGAAAAATGAGGAAAACAGCCTTTCTCATTTCCACACATTGGAAATGTATGAGCTGGCCCCCGCTTCCCCTTTAGGTACCCCCGGAAAGCATTATGGATACTAAAATTTTGAAAAACCCCATAGTTTTTTAATAAAAAACAAGAGAGAGAGAGAGAGAGAGAGAGAGGTGTGACTCAAAAGAGAAAGAGAGAGGAGGAGAGAAAAAGAGAGAGAGAAGAGAGAGGAAGGGGAGAGTGTGTGTATGTACGTTGTGTGTGTTGTTGGGTGGGGTGTGGGGTGTGTTTGTGTGTGTGTGTGTGTGTGTGTGTGTGTGTGTGTGTGTGTGTGTGTGTGTGTGACTCTATATAATTAGTTATTTGGAGTAGTTGTAGGCAAGAGCCTTATTTGTGGTTCACGCGGGTTGGTGCTTTCCGGGGCAATCTACTTGTTGGCGGTTCGTCTGGTACTGAATTCTGAATTGTCTAATTTTCCTTCAAACATTTCCAAAGAGCTCTGAGTTGCTTCTAATACTCTTTGGTGCACTGCTAAACAGTCTTGGCCCATTAAGATACCTTGATTACACATTTTTTTCTTATTCGGGAAGTTGAGCAGTTATCCGTCCTCCCATGGAGGAGTGTCTTACCTGGATTCCCTACTTTTTTTAAATCTTTTTCAAATCGGCCCTACAACAATTATTTCCCCATTGTCTTTGGGCAACCCGAAAATGAAATAATAAAAACCTTTTTTTTTGTTTTTGTCTTCCTAAAAAAAACACTTGTCATGTTGTTTTAATTTTTTGGGTGGAAAACTTTTTGGGAAATTTACCTGTCATATTTCCTTTGTGAGACTTCTACAGTTATCACTGATTTTCCAATCTTGCATTCACTATTTTTCTAACAATTGCAACAGGTGCTCTGAATCTCTTGTCTTTTGGGCCCGCATTATTTCTTTTCCTGTTGATCTTGGTCTTGGACTTCCAATTGGACTAAATCTTACGATTTCAAATTCATCAGCAATTAGATTCCTATTGGTTTCACTTGCCCATTAGCAAATGGTATGTAGGACCTCCCTTAGTTTGCCTTTCTCTGTCAAACTTAACTATATACTTGTCCTTGTTTCATCAGCAACAGAAAGGGGTTCAAGAACAGAGCTTTGTGGTACTCCACTTTTAATAGTCGATTCATCAGAATAATATCCATTTTTTTTTAGCTTGCGATTTTTTTTTTTTTCTTCTTTTTTTGAAAAATTTTATCGAATTTTTTTCATTTCCTCGGGTTTTCAGTCCCCTTATTTTTGTAATAAACTTTGACCTTTCCATTTTTTGAGGGAATGACGAACACATCTAAAACATAAAGAAAAAGGAGGGAAAGGGAGTCTGTTATTTAAAGGAAAATGAAATTCTTTTGTATTTTTTTAATATTTTCCCACACTTCCCCCCAATTTTTTTTTGAATGTTTTTATCATAATTTTTTTTTTTGCTAAAAGATTTGTTCTGATGTTTCCGCACTATCTCCAAATCTTTCATTTCAATTTATTTACCTTTTATGCCTTTTATGTTTCTGTGAGGGGCTATGGGCCCATTGTTGGGGTTTGCTGTATCCCTTTTTAAATTTGTTTCTGTTTTTTTTTATTTTTTTTTAGGGTTTTTAAAACTTTTTTTTTGTTTAAAATTTGTTGTAAGATTTCCAAAATATAATTTTTTTGAGTTTCCCTTTAATTTTTTAGCCTCCTTTACATATTTGCCTTCTCCAAAGCACTTTCTGTTGCTTTTTGTTTTCACTGTTTTCAAACTACTATAATTTTATATACTTTATATTGTTTAAATTTTTTTTAAATCTTTTCATAGTCGCCTTTTTCTTCATCATTGGGAAAATATTTTCTCTGTTTTTCTCCCAAAAGTTTTTTTTCTTTTTCTTTTTCCCTTTCCCTTTTCTTTTATGTTATTTTTTATTTTTTGTTACAGGCCCTGGGGTTTAAAAACCCTTTCCATTAAAACCCAATTTTTTCTGTAGTTTTTTAGCTCTTGGGCCCAAAAAATTTATTTATTTTGTTTTTTTTCATTTTTTTTTTTTTTTCAAATACGATCCCTTTTTTCTTCTTATTGGTTTTTTGGGTTTTTCTGCCTTTTCTTTTTTCTTTCTTGTTCAATTTCGTTATTTCCCCCCTTTCATTTTCTTTTTTGCGTTCACGGTTTCTCCTTTAATTCATGCCCTTTTATTGTTTTCCCCCCCCTGTTTCATATTCTTTATCCTTTTTTTTGTTTTTCGAATTTCATTTTTTTTAGCAATTTAATTTCATTTAAGCACTAAAATTTTTAAATTCTTTCTTTCCCCCTTTTCGTCATACTCTTTTTTTTCAAATATTTTTTTTTCCCGAATTTTTCCATCTTTCTCATGCACGAATTCAACTTCTTTTTTTTATATCTTCAAAAATCATTTTCTTCCTAATTACCCAGGTTTTTTTGCTCACTTTTACTGTTTTACGGATCACTGTTCAAATTTTACCCTTTATTACCGGGGGAAAGCTTGGCATTAGATATTACATCACAGCTATGTTGTTGTTTTTTTCCTTTTCAAGACTATTGTTATTTACAGTACAGTCCTCTATACACCAGTACAGTTATGCTGAGCATTTATTTCACTACCATCTCTTAATTCTTTAACTTCCTATCTCCTTTTCTACTCTTCAATCATTTTCAAAAATTTTGGCATTTTTCGTCGGAGTTTTGGGATACACTTCTCCTTTGTCTAAATGTGTAGCTTAGCCTTTAGAGCTTATGGTGTCTGGTAAAGGTCACCTTGGGAGGCAGTTGTTATTCAATTCCTTGTACATAATGTTAGTCTGTTTACCACAAGTCTCATTGCAGGCAGTGATGGGGAAATTATTCTTTTACAGAGCAACATATCAGTATGTCTGCACTGTCTAAGGCTTATACACATATAACATTATTTACATATATATATATATATATATATATATATATATATATATATATATATATATATATATATATATATATATATATATATATATATATATATATATATTATATATATAATATATATATATATATATATATATATATATATATATACATATATATATATATGTGTGTGTTGTGTGTGTGTGTGTGTTTTGTGTGTGTGTATATATATAATATATATATATATATATATATATATAATACATATTATATTATATTATATATATATATATATATATATATATAAAAATTTTTTTCTGCATTTTTGTTCCATTCTTATATGGGTCGTCATGATAAGGTTCTGGCAGATATTTCTTATGGCCAGATACCCTTCCTGACGCCAACCCTCTCTATTTACCCTGGCTTGGGACCGGCACTGACCTGGGCTGTCTTGCCTACCCATATATATATATATATATATTTATATATATATTATATATTTTATATATATATATATATATATATATTATATATATATATACTTATTTATTTATTTATTTAGTTATTTATATATTTATTTGTTTATTTATTTATTTATTTATTTATTTATTTATTTGTTCAATTATTTATATATAGTATCCATTTCTTTGTGTACATATATGTATATATATGTGTGTGTGTGTGTGTGTGTGTGTGTGTGTGTGTGTGTGTGTGTGTGTGTGTGTGTGTTGTTATATATAATATATATATTATTATATATATTATAGTTATATATATATTCTATATATCATAATATATGTAAGTATATATAAAATATATATACATTTCACATACCTTATGTTTATATATATTTATAATATATATATATAATATCTATATATTATATATATTATTATATATATATATATATATATTATTTTATTTATTTATTTTTTTATATATTTATTTATTTATTTATTATTTATTTTTTATTTATTTATTTAATTATTTATTCCCTTTTC
>NC_051390.1:42994396-42997432 GCF_015228065.2 Penaeus monodon | reverse complement strand
TATATATATATATTTTTTATATATATATATTATACACACACACAACCACACACACACACACACACACACACACATGTATATATATACATACACACACACACACACACATATATATATATATATATATATATATATATATATATATATATATATATATATATATATATATGTATATATGTATGTATGTATATATCCAGTTCTATTTTCTTCTGAAAATGTTCCTGTTGACGCATCTGTAAGTCTTCAACGTTGGTTGGCCATATCATCGCGGGATAATAAACAAACTATACTCATCCACAAAGATCCATACTGCTCCTAAAGTAACCAAATACATGAAGTTACTGTGCCTCGCAATCTTCACTATCCGTAAACATTTACGTGAGAAACTGAAACTTTCATTCCCACAGATCAATTTCAGCATGGTGTTTGTTCTTCTTCTTTTAACGGTAGGTTCATGTCTGAGCCGCCGTGGTCACAGCATGATACTTAGTTTTTTCATGTTGTGATGCTCTTGGAGTGAGTACGTGGTAGGGTCCACAGTTCCTTTCCACGGAGAGTGCCGGTGTTACCTTTTTAGGTAATAATTCTCTCTATTTATCCGGGCTTGGGACCAGCACTGACTTGGGCTGGCTTGGCCACCCAGTGGCTAGGTAGGCAATCGAGGTGAAGTTCCTTGCCCAAGGGAACAACGCGCCGGCCGGTGACTCGAACCCTCGAACTCAGATTTCCGTTGTGACAGCGTTTAGTCCGATGCTCTAACCACTCGGCCACCGCGGCCATGATTTTCTTGGCAATTTAGAGCGGTGGTTTGCCGTTGCCTTCCGCCCGGTGTTTTTATCGAGTCACCATCTCTATATACCCGGTTCTGGGACCGGCACCGACTTGGGCTGGCTTGCCCACCCAGCGGCTAGGCAGGCAATCGAGGTGAAGTTCCTTGTCCAAGGGAACAACGCGCCGGCCGGTGACTCGAACCCTCGAAGTCAGATTGCCGTCGTGACAGTCTTGAGTCCGACGCTCTAACCATTCGGCCATCGCGGCCTTATGGTGTTTGTTAACTACTACAAAATTCAATCATTCTTTAGGAAGAGGACCCTTCTGCCCTCAGAACTATATTCATATATCGTATATCTTATTAGCTGTACTTAAAGTAATGCTAGGTACATTGGATCGCCCTACACGTTGGTTCAAACATGAAATACTTGAGCATGAGGGTAAGTCTATAAGAACTTGCCTGACTCTGAGCAAACCTTCTTTCTTCACTGCCCGCCAACATTCACACCGAAGACTCCTTTCTTTCCAATAATTTCAAATTCTGGCCCGCAACATTAACAGACTCAAAACTTCTCATCTAAGAATTTTTGTTGAAACCCGAATAAATAACAATCCCTCCAATTACTGACGGCGTGATTCGTTCCCGTAACGGCCATTTAGGTAGTTTCTTAAACAGATTTTTGTTTTTTCTTTTTTTTTTATTACCCATTCTTTTAATTTTATACTCATTTATTTTTGCTTTATTAGTTAATTTTTATTTTTTGTTCTTGTATCTAATCATTATCTGGTCCGTTCTGATGATGGTTTTCTAATTTTCGAAAAGGGTTACAAAAAAGGGGTTCACCATAGCCCGGGTTTCCTTTTCATTCCATCTACGGTTCCCGATGGAAGATCAATAAAATGATCACGTGAAGGTTGCCCACCCAACCCCAAGACCTACGGCGTCCCCAAAAACCCCTCTTCAAAGCGAAAAAATGGATCTAATTTTCGGAATTATTGAAAAATAATCTCCAATTTCATCAAATTAAAACGTATGTGAAATTCCTTAAAACAAAACCCTAAAATCATGACTTTTCAAAATTCAAAATTTAATATATATATTTATAATATATATTTATATATAATTATATATTATATATATTTTGTACACATACAATGTATACATATCATATACATATTTAGTATGTATGCGTATATATATATACAGTATTGTTGTGTGTACATTTTGTATCCCAACATACACACATTGGTGTTGGTGTGTTGTGTGGGTGTGTGTGGGTGTGTGTGTGATTTGGGAGTGTGTAGTGCATGTATATTTTCTATATATATATAGATTTTAAAATATATATATATTATATAAATATTATATAATATATATATATATATAAAATAAACATAAAAATTATTATATATATATATATATATATATTTTATTATATATAAAATATATTAATATTATATATAGATTTTCGTAATTTTTTGCAATATATAAATTTTTAAATTTTAAAAACAATTTTAAATTTATTATTATATATATAAAATTAAATATAATATATATATAAAATTATAAAAATATTAAAACACAACACACACACACCCCCACACACACAACCCACAACACCACCAAACACCAACAACACCCCCAAAACAACACAACACCACACAAACCCACACACACACAGACCAACACACAAAAAAAAAAAATATAAAAATTTAAAAATATATAAAAATTTTTTCATAATAATATTTTAAATTAAATAATATAAATTGTATTATTATTAAAATTATATATTATTATTTTATATTTTATTTTATTTAATTTAATATAAAATAAAATATATTTTAATAAATATAGATAATAATTAATATATAATAAATTAAAAGAAATATATTTTTAAATAATATTTATAATTATATAAATATTTATTATATATAATTATAGCCTATAAAATTGTCATAAAATATAAATAATAAAATTTTTTTAAAAAAATTTTATATAATAAATTATAATATATAAGACCAAATATAACCAATCTATGGTTTACATATAAAAATTTAAAATTTTATTTATAATTATATATAATAATATATATGAAAAAAAATAATAAATAAAATTATAAAAATTTAAACAAACAAATTATACAAAATGTATGTTTAAATATATATACAATAATAAATACACATGCATACATACAAAACCATACATAAAAACCACACCACACACACACCCACACACACAACCAACACACACACACACACACCACA
>NC_051390.1:42979326-42981826 GCF_015228065.2 Penaeus monodon | reverse complement strand
TTTTTGAGTGAGCAGTGATGATGGGGCCAGAAAAAAAAAACCCGCTTTGGACGGGGTTTGTTGGAGGGAAGGGATAAAATCGAAATGAGTGGGCCGTTTAGGGACGTGGGACAGGAAACCTCTGAAAGAGTGGTAAGGGGGGGAGTGGGTTTAGAAACCTTGTTAGGATGGTTTTGGAGGTGGAGGAGGAGATTGCTGGGGAGAGGGAGGGAAACACCTAGTAGGAGGGTTGGTGTGGATGGCTTATGAGCTACTGATGTTTGCTTGTAATTTTGAATAGTTCCACTTATTTCTGTAATCATACAAAATCTGAATTGTTAAAAACGAGTCTCCTGTTACGATTTATTGCATATGATCATTTTGGGGTCGGTATTGCCCGATAGCGTGGTATAATTAAGAGGATGATAACAGCAAACGTAAAATTATTTTTTTAATAACCGATAATATTGTTAATAATACTAAATGTGGTCGTACGAGTATAAATTTAAAGCAGTAGTAAAGGTAGCAACAGCAAATGTAATAATATTGGTGATAATAATTATCTTCACCAGTTATGATTACTATTATCAGTGATAATAACAACAATAATAACGATGATGATGATGATGATGATAATGATAATGATAATGATAATGATAATGATAATGATAATGATAATGATGATATGATGATGATGATGATGATGATGATGATGATGATGATGATGATGATGATGATGATGATGATGATGATGATGATGATGATGATAATTATCACTTCTATCATTAGTACCATTATTATTATCATCTTTAGTAGTAGTAGTAGTAGTAGTAGTATCATCACAACGTGGGCAGTTGGAAATGCTGATCAGGAAACCTCTGACAGCTTGGGTTAGTTCGAGGGGGGGGGAACCTAGTAGGTGTTTGGTGAGATGAAGGGCAGGAACTATCTTATTATTTTTTTACTACATTTTTTCTCATTATCACTATTTTTTATTTATTATTTATTATTTTATTATTATTATTCATTATTATTATTATTATTTAACATTATTATCATTATTATTTTGTTTTATCTCATTTATCAGTGTCATATTTTTACTATTATATCATTATCGTTATTACTGCTTTTTTAATGTTTTATTTTGTTTTTTACAATATTATTATTATACATATTATTATTATATTATTATCATTTACCATTGTTATATTTGTTTCATTCTTTCTAATTACTTTTTTTAATTATCATAGCTGTTTATTATTTTCTATTATTATTTCCATTATTACTATTATTATTTCTGTTATTAGTATTATTATCATTAAACGTTAGTATTATTATTATATATAGTATCATATGGGGCGCGTGGCGAATGTTAAAGCGTCGGACTCAAAACTGTCAGACGGCAATATGAGTTCGAGGGTTCGAGTCACGACCGGCGTTGTTTCCCTTGGCAAGGGAATTCACTTTGATTGCCTACCTAGCCCCTGGTGGCCAAGCCGCCAAGTCAATGCTGGTCCCAAGCCCAGATAATAGAGAGAATAATTACCTAAACGTACCACCGGCACTCTCCCTGAAAGAATGGACCTACCACGTACTCACTCAAGGCATCAAACATGAAAAAAACTACATTAAAGTATCTGCGACCACGGCGGGTCAACATGAACCTACGTTTTAAAGAAGAAGAGTATCTTTTTAATATTATTAATATATTGTTATTACTGTTTTTGTTATTCTTATTAATGTCAACATGATTATTATCTTCATTATCATTATATATCCTCTTTTAAATCATATTATGATAAAAACAAGAACAGACATTTTATAACAAATCAAAGATATGAAGAAAAATACTTTTTAAAGCTTTAGAAAAAATACATGACCTTGCGGAAAACTTATATCAGTCAGAAATATGGAGAGCTATGCCAGGCTGGCAAGAAGAGGAGAAAAATCCATAAAACTTTTGTAGACGGGAACAGGAGAAAGGGAAGCCTGAACATCAAACGACTACGAGCTTTTATAATTCTTCTACTAGAGTTGGTACGTGTGGTTGAGTAAATATTTGCGTCTCGGGTTCTGACTTCCAGGGGTTTTGGGGGGGTTTCAAAGGAAAGTCTTATGATTTTTTTAAATCTTTTACTCTGTAAGTTCTCTTTTTTCTACTTTTCTTTTCTTTTCTTCTGGTTCTGCTTTACTTTTTCATCCCCTTCTTATCTGTATTGTACTGTTAAATAATATATAATCACTTTTAATAATCATTAAAGTGTGTGTGTGTTGTGTCTGTTATATAGAAAATTTTATTTATATATATATTATAATATATTATATTAATATTTATTTATTATTAAATATATATTATATATATAATATTTTATTATATATAATTTTAAAAAAAGAAAATTATGTAAAATAATATATTTTTAATTAATAAAATAATTATATTAATATAGATATATAATAAAAAATATATAAAAAAATTTTTAGACAGATATAATATAATTTTATATTATATATACTAATATTT
>NC_051390.1:42961307-42963807 GCF_015228065.2 Penaeus monodon | reverse complement strand
GAAGAGAAGGAAAAGGTAATAATAGAACTTCCATTGCATTTGTTGTTCATCTTGACACTAATGCAAGGGAACGAGTTCGTAATACCAGAGGCAGATTGAAGAATTTCGACAACTGAGAAACAGCCTCATAACGTCCCCTTCTCTTGGAGTATGATATATTCTTTTTCAGCGTGACATTCTTTCAATCGTCTCATTCAACCAGCGTATGTAATTATACATTTCACTTGGGATGGAATCACTGAACTTTTCTTCGAAATTATGTTTGAAAGCGGTACCTATTGTCAGAAGCAAAACGTAATTTAGCAATCCACTGAGGCGAATGTAGCTGTAGCTCCTTCATG
Organism: Penaeus monodon; assembly: GCF_015228065.2. Taxonomy (NCBI): domain Eukaryota; kingdom Metazoa; phylum Arthropoda; class Malacostraca; order Decapoda; family Penaeidae; genus Penaeus; species Penaeus monodon. The sequence goes on along the minus strand of NC_051390.1, from coordinate 42,963,466 downwards.
CAATGAATGTGTGAATGTATAAATAAGTAATGAATAATTCATCGGAGAGGGTAAGTTTCAGATAAACTTCTGTAGCTAAACAAGAGGAACTTCTCCCACACCTATATAAGCTTATTCACAGAACAACAGTCCTTCCCCTTGTCCTAACAGGTTTCCCCTCCTTCTCCACACCAGCAAACTCACTATCATCGAACACATACATGGTTTGTAAACACAGATCAACAACACGGTGCTGGGCTGATGCCAACACTGCCATGAATATTAAACAAGCCGCCCTGTCTTGCCTGCACCTGTATGATATGTAGATGAATATTGGGTCCACGAAACCTCTAGAAGGAGAATACTCAACATGTGCATAACACTGCACAGTACCTTTTATTTACAAATGGGAAAAACACGGACCTTGAATGCAACAGCTAGTTTCTAGATTTGAAATTTGGCGTTTCAGATTATTTCCTTCTCTTTTTCAGTTTTCTGATCAGTTTTATGGTATACGTATTACATACATGTTTGGTATCATATTCTCGAAACTTGATACCAAACACGATTCTAAAACCCTTCAAATAAAATCAATCTCCAATTACGAGAGCATCAAACCCGCTAAACCAACATCGAATCCGGACTTCGGCAGTTCATTCCCGTAACAAGCGCGTGTGTTAGGAGCATCTGGAGACAGAAAGGGACTAGCCGATGGAGGTCTTTCATTACCCATTTATCATCTGCTTTAATGAACGAATTCCCTTCCATACAGACAACAAGTCGATTTTAATGACCCGGATACTAATCATGACTTCAAAAGAAGATTTCCAAGAAGTGTTGATTCAAAGATTCCCAAAGATTGTCTAACAAGGGGCTACGTTTGCCTGATACTTGGAACCGAGCATAGTTAAGACTGGATTGAATTGTATTGTCATTATCATTTTCATATTAATAATTATAATGATGATAAAGATAATAATAGTAACAGTAATAATAATGATAATAATAAAGATAATAATAGCAGTAATAAGTTAATATTAGATTTAGCAAAGAAAATGATCAAAAATATCAGAAGATGATAATGAATGCAACATTAGGACTACTAATGATGACAATGATTAATAATGAAAACTATAAAACTATCATTATCGTTTTCATGATTGATATGGTTATTATTATAAATATAACGCTTATTACCTTTATCCTCATAACATTGATTACCAGAACCACGCTATTATTATGTTTATCATTGTGATTGTATTTAAATTTTTTGCAAATGATAGTGATCGAAGGCGTATAATTGGCAATTTTATATCATAATGACAATCGTGATGTTTATCTGTAGCATTAGCCCCAGTAATGCGAAATATGAATTCTTGGTGCTCTTCTGTTGCGAAATGAAAATTTTAAAATGTTTTTGAACACACCTCTCTGCACCTATTCGATTAAATAACTGAATCCCCTTTTCAGATTATCGACTTATCACAGCTACTCCAGGAAATATCCGAACGTATATAACCTTTAACAACATCAACAACAAAAGAACTACAACAAGAACCCCCATAATACCCACAAGGAAAAGAAAATTGTATCACAGTCATAGCAAGAGAAAACATCTGGTTCTGGAAGTGACATCAGAAGTCAAGGGAAGAGATGAGGAGTTAATCCCTGGTCTCCGTGACGTGCGTGGCGGTCGGGGGGACGAGAAGGAAGGAATAGAGGGGGAAAGGAGGGACTGAAGGGGAGAAAGGAGGGAATGGAAGAAGGAATAATAGGGGGGGGAGGCATTGAAGGGAGGCGCAGATTGCAGTATTGGCATCTCTGTGTCAGGTGCCGTGTCGGTTGCTCGAGCTTGACTTTTTGTTATTATTCGTTGGTTATAATAAGAATATATAGATAGATAGATAGATATAATGTATGTGTATGTATATATATATATATATATATATAGATATATATATAATATATATATATATATATATATATATTATTATATATATATAAGTGTGTGTGTGTGTGGATATATATATATATAGATCGATAGAGAGATAGGTAGATAGATATAGATATATATATGTATGTATACATCATTTTTCTTATACATATGTGTGTGTGTGTGTGTGTGTGTGTGTGTGTGTGTGTGTGTGTGTGTGTGTTTGTGTTTTTTATTTTCCCCGTGG
>NC_051390.1:42941380-42956380 GCF_015228065.2 Penaeus monodon | reverse complement strand
TTATATTATTATTATTAATTTTATTTTTATTTTTATTATTTTTATTTTTATTTTTATTATTTTTATTATTATTATTATTATTATTATTATTGTTGTTATTATTATCATTGTTATTGTTATTACTATTATTATCATATTATTATTATTATTGCTTATTATTATTTTATTATATTATTTATATTATTATTATATTATTATTATTAATTATTTTATTATATTATTATTATTATTAGTAGTACAATATAGCATATCATTATATTATTATTAACACCATCATCTTTATTATCTATATTATTATATTATCAATATTATTGTTATTTTCATCATCATCGTCTCATGTATCACATTCATCATTTATCATGTTATTTTCATCATACTTATCATATTTGATATTTTACCATTATATCATATCAATATATTTATCTAATTTTTTAATCATATTTTTACTTTTATTTATTATTTTTTTTATAATATTTTTTTTATTTATTTAATTTGTCATTATTTTTTTATATAATCATTAATACTTACATCATTATTTTCTATTTATAACACTATTTATATTTATTATATCAATCCATCACTGAGATCATCATAATTACTGTTAATACATATTATTACTATTGTTTTGTTGTTTATTATTATTATTATTGTCATTATCGTTATTATTATCTTTATTATTATTATCATCATCATCATCATCATTATCATCATCATTATTGCTATCATTGTTATCTTTTAGTAGTATCATCACTGTTATTACTACTATTATTATCACTATTGTTATAATTATTGTTATTATCAATATTATCTTTATCATCACCATTATTACTAACAATATTATTATCATATCCCTTGTTATTATTGCTACTTCATTATTTCCATCTTCACCAAAACTATTGTCGTTTTTGCTATCACAAATTCTTTTGTTTAATTTGTATTGTAATTACTGTTATTGCCAATGTTATTATTACACAGTAATTCTATTAGCAACTACATCCTCTTTACCAATCTCAATAATATTTTTCCCCTAATGGTGTTACAAGCGATATTACCTTATCACTATTCTTATATCATCATCACTGAATCATCATAATACTGTTATCAATTACATTTCTTATCTTATAATCATCAAAATTATCTTTTATATCCTGTCATTTCATCATATCCTGAATTTAATTGTTGATATCCTTGAGCCGTTATTCAAAATAAAATGTTAGTGTCATTCCTCCGTTGTTGTTTGAAAGTGGAATGATTAACTGTGTGAACTTTGATTATATTACTATGCGATTATCAAGAGGATTATATGTTTAATCAGATTATTAATCCTGCTTGAAAATCATTATTCACTTTGTTTGAAACAGATTAATCACACAACCTGTTAATGCAGAACAGAAGGAAGGGAACTGAAACATCACAAAAGAATGAAATTGGAAAACGACACCGCAATGACGAAGGAGAAAAGCAGACAGAGACGGAGGAAAGAACATTTGTCACAGTACGGTGACAAACGAGCCTCGGAACGCGCATTATTATATAATTTCTCCAGGTTGACTTGATTTATAGCCCGTCCGATCTTTTATGTGACTAATCGATCACACTAAAAATGTCTTGCGTTCTTGTTGTTTGTTTCATCTCGCTTCTTGTGACAGCTGATACGTGTGGGTTTGTCTGCGTGACGGGAGAGGAGCGTTGGTGCAGGCACGGACGAGGGGAAGGGAGGAGGGAGGGGGAGTTGAGAGAGTCATATTATTTTGAAGTGATGTTTAGGTTTTCGAGTTTTCTATTCTTGAATCTTTTAGGATGGAGAAAATTGAATAACTGTTTTTTTCTTCTTCTTCTTTTTCTTTCTATTGAAATTTTGTACGTTTAGTTCGTGTTTTATTGTCTTTTATATCCTTATCACGATATCAAGAACTAAACCATGTCAGTGTCTCTCTCATAAACATGACTTTTCGGGATTATTTTTCTCTCTTTCTCTTATTCTTGTCAAGAGATTCGTCGCCTAAAATACAGAAGTCGCGGAAACAAAAGCATGTCTCAGAGGGATGTAAAGATAATGAAAAACAGGAAACTCCACCTGACAACATCGTCTATATGCAAATAGGTAACCCATCTCGGCCGGCTGATCAACACGTCACTGACATTGCCGGAGAATATTCAAGACGAAAGAGAGAAACAGAGAGAAAAGGGGGGTAAGAAAAAAAAAGAGAGAAAGATTGATAGATATATAGATAAAGAGAGTGAAGGAGAGAGTTGCGATAGCGAGAGAGGGAGGGAGGGAGAAAGAGAGAGAGAGAGAGAGTAAGAGAGTATTAACCATAGTTACTATACTACTACTGCAACTACTACCATTAGTAGTAGTAGTTTTTGTTGTAACAGAAGTAGTATTGTTATTATTATTATAATAATCATTATTAGTTTTATTATTATCATTATCACTAACATTGTTATCATTATTGTTATTATCATCATTCTCATTATTATTGTTACTATTATTATCATTATTATTATCATTGTTGTTGTTGTTCTTGTTGTTGTTGTTGTTATTATTATCATTATTATCATTATGACTTGCATTCTTCTATTACCATTATCATTAGTACTAGTAGCCGTATCATTATCAGTATCATTATTATGAACAATCTATGACAATCATTTATTATTATTATTATTATTATTATTATTATTATTATTATTATTATTATTATTATTATCATTATTATTATTATTATTATTATAATTGTTATTATCATTATTATTACATTATATTATATTATCTATTATTATTATTTTATATTATTAATTATCATTATTATTATTCATTATATTTATTTATTATTATTATTATTATTATATTATTATATTATTATTATTATTATTATTATTATTATTATTATTATTATTATTATTATTGTTGTTGCTGTTGTTGTTGTTGTTGTTGTCATGACTTTTATCATTATTGTTATCATTATTTTTATTACTATTATTATTATCATTGTTGTTGTTTTTGTTATTATCATTATCATCAATATTATTTTTATTATCGTTATTATTTTAATTATTTCTATTATCATTAGCATGATAATCATTATCATTATTACGTTTATGCATATTATTATTGTTGTTGTTGTTGTTATTGTTATTGTTATTGTTATTGTTATTGTTATTGTTATTGTTATTGTTATTGTTATTGTTATTGTTATTGTTATTGTTATTGTTATTGTCATTGTTATTGTTATTGTTATTGTTATTGTTATTGTTATTGTTGTTGTTGTTGTTGTTATTATTATTTTTATTAATGTTATCATTATCATTATTATTATTGTGATTATCATTATTATTGTTATCTTTTCTGTTATCCTTTTACTTATTATCTTTTGTATCATCGTATCATTTTCATTTTTATAATTATCATCACCATTTTTACTTCTATTACTAGAATCATTGTTATAATTAACATAAGTACAGAAAGCAGAGCAAATAGCCATTTAACCCACAAGGGTCACAGAAATCACTGTTTATTATTAATTGGTGTAATAATAACAGGACTGACATCATTCTCCGTACAAACGTCATTATATTTAATTGTGCTGATTACGAACTCGTAACGAAGACGCTTAATATAAGGATATCAAAGCGACCACCAGCCATTAAAAGTTTTCGTGACTTAACTTATTGTAACTCTCATTTACTAGCCTACAGATAATAGCCAAAGAATCAACTCTCCTAGGAATCTTGCCAACAAATTATGTAGATAAGCAGGTAATTGTCTTCACAGCAGTGATTGAAGATAGTATAAGTGCCATCGTTCCCTTTGTTACAAAAAAAATGTTAGACGTCCTCCTGCTTTACGGATAAGTGACATTAAGAGTCCCATAACAGGGAGCAATAACACTCAAAAAGCTCTCAAATTTGACAGATTTGACAAGGCCCTTCAGGCTGATAATAAACAAAAGAGAAGTGGCAAATCACCGATTCCAAGAGCCAAAATCGATTATTTCAGAAATAAATTACCTGATTGTAAGAAAGACTGCTAAAACATGCAAGATTATTAAAACACTAGTGCCAAAAAAGCACAAGAGAGATTACAGAATTAGTACGAATTGTTCATAAAATTATTCAAGATTATTATCCATTGGTAAAACAACTTGTGTCAGCAGATATAGTCTCTACATGCTAAAAGATCACGCAAAGATACAGAAGCATGGCAAATACAGGGGGACCCATGATCTGAGACCAACTACCACATATGAGAAACATTCATAGTTTGAATACATTCCAAATGTTTGTTTTTGTTTTTGTTTTTGTTTTTGTTTATCTGCATTATCAACGACATCTAAATATATAAGGCACGACAGAAATGTACAACCATTAATTCTATGTGCCTCTTATATCTATATGTAATGTAAACTCTAATGTTTATGTAATAAGAATACCCAATGTAACAAATGGAATGAAGTATTTTGAATCTGAATATCATCATCATCATTATTATTATTATTATTATTATTGTTATTATTATTTTATTATTATTATTATTATTATTATTATTATTATTATTATTATTATTATTATTATTATTATTATTATTATTATTATTATTCGTTATCATTACTATTATTGTTATCATTACCACATCATCATCATCATCATCATCATCATCATCATCATCATCATCATCATCATCATCATCATCATCATCATCATCATCATCATCATCATCATCATCATCATTATTATCATCATTATCCTATTAGTCAGATAGCTTTTTCATTTTTATTATCATAAAAACGACGCTATTAATAATAACAAAAATAATTACAATTAGATAAACTGCTAACATATTTCGAGACAGGAAGGCATGACTGGTTTCAACAAAAATAATCCATGAGAGAAAAACAAGAGGTGTTGACCTACGTGAAACCTGGTCTGATCCTCCACACAAGCGGTTGTCGAGAGAATAAATAAATACGTCGCAAGAAATGTTAGTCTGTCATCTACGTATTGATAAGACCCGAGATCGTGCTAAAAATGGGAAGAGGAGTAGGTAGCAAAGATGAAGATGAAGAAGAAGTAGGAGAAGAGGAAGATGTGGAAGGAGACGGAGAAAGAGAAAAAAATGAGGATGGAGGAGGAGGAAGGCAAGAAGAGAAGGAAAAGGTAATAATAGAACTTCCATTGCATTTGTTGTTCATCTTGACACTAATGCAAGGGAACGAGTTCGTAATACCAGAGGCAGATTGAAGAATTTCGACAACTGAGAAACAGCCTCATAACGTCCCCTTCTCTTGGAGTATGATATATTCTTTTTCAGCGTGACATTCTTTCAATCGTCTCATTCAACCAGCGTATGTAATTATACATTTCACTTGGGATTGAATCACTGAACTTTTCTTCGAAATTATGTTTGAAAGCGGCACCTATTGTCAGAAGCAAAACGTAATTTAGCAATCCACTGAAGCGAATATAGCTGTAGCTCCTTCATGCAATGTGTGAATGTATAAATAAGTAATGAAAAATTAATCGGAGAGGGTAAGTTTCAGATAAACTTTTGTAGCTAAACAAGAGGAACTTCTCCCACACCTATATAAGCTTATTCACAGAACAACAGTCCTTCCCCTTGTCCTAACAGGTTTCCCCTCCTTCTCCACACCAGCAAACTCACTATCATCGAACACATACATGGTTTGTAAACACAGATCAACAACACGGTGCTGGGCTGATGCCAACACTGCCATGAATATTAAACAAGCCGTCCTGTCTTGCCTGCACCTGTATGATATGTAGATGAATATTGGGTCCACGAAACCTCTAGAAGGAGAATACTCAACATGTGTATAACACTGCACAGTACCTTCTATTTACAAATGGGAAAAACGCGGACCTTGAATGCAACAGCTAGTTTCTAGATTTGAAATTTGGCGATTCAGATTATTTCCTTCTCTTTTTCAGTTTTCTGACCAGTTTTATGGTATACGTATTACATACATGTCTGGTATCATATTCTCGAAACTTGATACCAAACACGATTCTAAAACCCTTCAAATAAAATCAATCTCCAATTACGAGAGCATCAAACCCGCTAAACCAACATCGAATCCGGACTTCGGCAGTTCATTCCCGTAACAAGCGCGTGTGTTGGAGCATCTGGAGACAGAAAGGGACTAGCCGATGGAGGTCTTTCATTACCCATTTATCATCTGCTTTAATGAACGAATTCCCTTCCATACAGACAACAAGTCGATTTTAATGACGCGGATACTAATCATGACTTCAAAAGTTAACGTGAAGAAGATTTCCAAGAAGTGTTGATTCAAACATTCCCAAAGATTGTCTAACAAGGGGCTACGTTTGCCTAATACTTGGAACAGAGCATAGTTAAGACTGGATTGAATTGTATTGTCATTATCATTTTCATATTAATAATGATAATGATGATAAAAATAATAATAGTAACAGTAATAATAATGATAATAATAAAGATAATGATAGCAGTAATATGTTAATATTAGATTTAGCAAAGAAAATGATAAAAAATATCAGAAAGATGATAATGAATGCAACATTAGGACTACTAATGATGACAATGATTAATAATGAAAAATATAAAACTATCATTATCGTTTTCATGATGGATATGGTTATTATTATAAATATAACGCTTATTACCTTTATCCCCATAACATGATTACCAGAACCACGCTATTATTATGTTTATCATTGTGATTGTATTTCAAATTTTTGCAAATGATAGTGATCGAAGGCGTATAATTGGCAATCTTATATAATGACAATCGTGATGTTTATCTGTAGCATTAGCCCCAGTAATGCGAAATATGAATTCTTGGTGCTCTTCTGTTGCGAAATGAAAATTTTTAAAATGATTTTGAACACACCTCTCTGCACCTATTCGATTAAATAAATGAATCCCCTTTTCAAATGTTGCATGTTGCACAACAGATTCCGTCTGTTACAATTTATGATTATCGATTTATCACAGCTACTCCAGGAAATATCCGAACGTATATAATCTTTAACAACATCAACAACAAAAGAACTACAACAAGAACCCCCATAATACCCACAAGGAAAAAAAATTGTATCACAGTCATAGCAAGAGAAAACATCTGGTTCTGGAAGTGACATCAGAAGTCAAGGGAAGAGATGAGGAGTTAATCCCTGGTCTCCGTGACGTGCGTGGCGGTCGGGGGGACGAGAAGGAAGGAATAGAGGGGGAAGGGAGGGACTGAAGGGGAGAAAGGAGGGAATGGAAGAAGGAATAATAGGGGGGGAGGCATTGAAGGGAGGCGCGGATTGCAGTATTGGCATCTCTGTGTCAGGTGCCGTGTCGGTTGCTCGAGCTTGACTTTTTGTTATTATTCGTTGGTTATAATAAGAATATATATATAGATAGATATAGATGCATGTATATATATATATATATATATATATATATATATATATATATATATATATATATATATATATATATATAATTTTTCTTATACATATGTGTGTGTGTGTGTGTGTGTGTGTGTGTGTGTGTGTGTGTGTGTGTTTTGTTTTTTATTAATTTATTTCGCTCAGTGAGCGACAAGCCTTTACAACACAAATTAAATGTTGGCTACAGAGTATTCATGACATGCAGGTCACACCATGAGGGCAGACTGCGAGTCACAAATAACTAGTCCATTTTTTTTGGTACTTAGAAGTAGGCTAACAGAATCTAGAAGCCCATGCAGTTCACAGGAGGTAGAGCTTGACCAGTCCCGCAGACGGCGTCCAGTCCATCTCTCATTCGGTGGTTCCATAGTAGGAGAGAAGACAACACAACCAGCAGTTCCATCTATTTGTAAAGAACCGTCAACGTACAGGGTGTGAGAGGCAGGAATGGAAGACCTTACCTTGTCAATGGCCTCCAGGGCCATGTTGGCAGGGTAGGTCCCTCCTACAGGTGGGTGTATAGGAAACTGCTACAGGAGGAGTTGGCCACGGGGGAGGACCATGGTCAACTTCCTCTTGGGGAACATTAATATCCAATTTTCTAAGGTCTCGGCAAACATTCTTAATAAGAGCAAAGCCACCTGGTCGGAGTGACATGTTAATAAGGCCTGCATAGTGTGGAGCAAGACTGGAGGAGTGGAGACACTTGACAGTAAAGAATGTTACATTGGCAAAGATTCGTTCCACAAGAGGAAGGAGATGAAGCTCCTGCTGCATGTTAGGAATCCTAGTGGACATTGGGCATCCTAGAATGCAGCGCATTACTTTATTCTGAAATTGTTCTAGGGGATCTTGGAGAGTTGACTAAGAGTTGGTGATAGGTAATCAACTACTCAACGGTTAAAAGCTGTATAGATATTTCTGGCCACGGGAATGGAGACCCCAGCAACATTGTTGGCTAGCCAGCAAAGGGGTTCAAGGCGCCGTTGTAGTCATGTCAGTAATTCCTGAACAATGGGATGGACATGTTGACGTGCTGGTGTGGTGGGAAGGACTCGAACTAGAGCGCCCAAGTAAAGATACTGTGTGCAGAATGGTATAATGCTGGGGCCCACTAGAAATTCAGGTAGTGTTCGTGGGTTTTGTAGAGAGATCCTACTTTTTTCAGGAGAGATGATAAGGCCACATGAAGAGGAAGAATCGTAAAATGAATGAAGTAAGTGCTGTAGATCTTCTGGTGAGGTGGAGTGAATGCAGATGTCAGCATAATTATTGTCCCTGGAATGTCAGGGTGCTGGGATATGAGGCAGTGCATGAGGATAATGTAAAGAAATGGGCTAAGGACACCTCCCTGTGGAGTCACAATGCCAAAGCACTTAGGTGTGTTGCAGGCACCTTTAAAGAGGACATAGGATGATCTGTTGCTTAAGTATCCTCGGATCCATGGCAAGAGATTTCCAGTAATACCAAAGTCCACAAGCTGGTCGAGGATCATATCTGGATTTGCAATGTCAAATGCACTTTTCAGGTCAATGAATGCGACAAGACTTGTAGAAGAGAGGCAAGTGTATAGCTCCAATAGACAATGGTGTGTGCTGTGTTGTGGCAGGAATCCATATAACCTGGATGATAATTTGTCTCGAAGGCGATACCAAAGGCGATTCAGGAAGATACGCTCCAGCACTTTACAGAAGCATGACATAAGGGATATTGGTCTAAACTTGTCAGTGCCAGGCTTAGGAATAGGTACAATGAGGCTCTTCCTCCAGCCTTGCGGCACATATCCATGTTGGAGACAAAGGTTGTAAAGCTGTAGAAGGGGATCACCAGTGACCTTCAGAAGGAGTCGCAAGATGGAGTATGTGATGCCATCATCACCTGGGGCTGATGTCCTACCACTAGCAAGAGCACGACGAAGTTCATCCCTTGTTATTGGTATGTTATCTTCCTCATCTTTCCTTAGCAGGGCTGCTGACAGGCATAGAGTACAGCGGGTTTTCTGAGTGGAGAGCAGCTCTTGTACATGTGAAGGAAGGCTATGAACACTGGATTGTTGTGACCAGGTCTCAACAAGATCTTGGGCATACTGAACTGGACTGTGATGGAGTGCACTTGAGGTCTTTTTCTTTACCACCCTCTTGATGAGTCGCCACATGGACCCTATGCTTGTCTGATGGTATTGGTGAAATCATGCCAGGCATCACGATAAACACACTGTTATAGGGCAATAAGAGCATTACTGGATGTCTGGTACTGTTGTAAGTTGTCTGGGGTTGGATCCCTCTGATAGACATAGCTATCCTCTATGGCCTGTCTCTCTGCTGCCTTGAAGCGTCTATCAAGCATCCACTCATGAGCTTCAGGCTGGCACTTAATGTTTGGTCTACGAACATAGTGACTATAAAAATCATGTGTGAAAGAAACAAGAGACAAGTACAACTTCTCAGGAGAAGTGACATCAAGCTTGAAGATAAGAGCAGACATGTAGGAGATATAGCTAGGACAGTACTTTGGGGGAATACTGATCCGGGTACGTTGATAGGCAGACGAATTCACAGTAGGGATCGAGTATTGAAGGCTGAGGGCAAGGTGATCAGAGAAAAGAGCAGGGACAGATAAGCATCTGACCTGAGATGCAACAAGTCCGTAGGTGAGTATGTGGTCGAGGGTGCCTCCTCGAGAATGTGTGGCACCTCCTGTATCCCAGCGAGTTAGGTGGTTGTGCTGCATGAACTTCATAAGTCGTGTGCCGCTATAGTTGACAGTATTGGAACATCCACCTAAAGCAGGGTGCTGAGCATTAAAATCACCCATATAGACTATGCTGTGGTTCATGGGAGAGAGCAGAGCATCAATATTTATTCTTCCTGGGCCAGAGTAGACATTGCAGAGACGAATCGTTCCTTCTCCCTGCTTAACCTCCAGGAGTTGAAAAGTGGTACTGTCATCATCAGAAGAACGGAGTAGTCGGTGCTGAACAGAGGAGTGGATGTAAGTGATGAGTGCATTCCTAACATGATGAACATAAGAAATATAACCACTGAGGGAGGGTGTTACAGGAGAGGATATGAAGGTGTATGCTACTAGTGAACATTACTCTTATGCTTGCGTGAGCCAGATGAGGTGGAAGGCATGGGTATATTATTGCTTCGATACGAGCCACAAGAGACAGATCCCACTGTGGGAGTGGTGATTGTTTCGAAACGAGTAGTTAGTGAATCAAGCTTCTCTTAAATGATGTAACAGAAGTGATGACAACCTGTTGGGTTTCAATAAGAGACTTGAGTGTTGTGTCATTAGTAGCCAGGTTGGTGGAGAGATCAGCAAGTGAGGCTGCCAGAGAAGCAAAGCGAGACTCAGTGGCATCATAACGAGCCTCGGTGGCGTTGAGGCGTGATGCAAGGGAGGCACACTGTGACTTAAGGGAGTCAACAGCTTTTTGAAGTGCAGACACCTGTGGAGCTGGACTGGAGTCTGTAGAGCAGGGTGGAGCAGGAGTGGCAAGTGGTACACACATAGGTATATGTGAGGTTGCAGAGGCAAGAGTGCAGGGGATGGTCGAGCATCTTGTACACCCATGCCAAACATTCACTCCAGGCTGGTGACATCGAGGACATTTCCCTTTCGCATCATTTGTGGATGGTGGGTCTTGACATGTCGAAGTTGATGCAACATCAGAGCGTGGGATACGATGGATGCAGGTACAGGAATCATGTGCACCCGAGCACCATGCACACTTTTCAGATGCAGTGCAATATCGGGATATGTGCCCAAGGCCCCAACATTTGTAATACCATGGTTGCTCATCCTGCATCTTGCGTAATTCACAGGATGGGAGGCACAGAAGAAAACTAAAGGTAACTGTTGGCGGTGGTGCCTCCAGATAATAACAAGTCGGTTAATAGGTGTACCATTTTGATGAAACCGGCGAGCAGAATAAACACCAGGTAGTTCTTTTGCTTTGGAGGGATCGACACTAACAGGATACCGTGTGAGGAGAAAGGTGGAATATTTGCGAGGCCTCTCGGAGGAATCTTGCTTATCAAGCTGCAGAGCCAAAAATTCTCCCTTTGTCACACTGTTTATAATATCCTGACGGCTCTTAGACACATACACGAAACAAGACGTCACTGCTGACATCTTGACCTCAGCAAGATTCCGATCCAAATTGAAAGCACTGTTTACCTCAGCCAGCCATCGAAGCTTTATGTCCACTCCTGGGTTATCTCTAAATACAAGCTTCATATACTCTGCTCGCAAAGCAAATTCTGGAAAAGCGGTAGGCCTATGTTATGACGCGGCAGAGGACGAGGGTCGGGGGCCACATCATGTGTATCACAAGGCGGCGGAGATCCCCTGCATCTGGTTGTTTTGGCAGCGGGAGATAAGGGCTCGCTGTCAGTATCCGAGGTGGAGTTCATTGGCCGCTTGCTGGAAGTGTGGGGTCGGGGTGCTGCGATCATATCTGTCTCCCCAATGTGAGGTGGTAGCGACGGCCAGTCTTCCTGGCGCATATCATCCTCTTCGCTCAGTGCTGGATCAGCATCCATGTCAGTGAGAGAAGCAGGACCTGTGTAATCCATAATATCAGCCTCGACTAGGGCACAGGATCAGCACATGACGTCACCAATACGTCACAGCCTACACTCTGGCATGGGCAATGGCGGGTAACACCGATCAGAGGGGCCTGGGCACAGAACCTTATTATTCTCCCTATTTTTCAGGCTAAGTCCACAACTACTTTTTAGCAAACTTCCTTCGGGAATACAGCAAACCTCTATAGTACTTATAACAGCAGCAGATGTCTGGCAGGTCTGAATAAAGCAGGGAACTGTGGAAAATAGGAGAGCACATTCCGAGGCTTTGTTTACATCTCCCGGAGAGGAGAGCGAGAGGTGTGTGTGTGTGTTTGTGTGTGTGTGTGTGTGTGTGTTTGTGTGTGTGTGTGTTTGTGTGTGTGTTTGTGTGTGCGTGTGTGTGTGTGTGCGTGTGCGTGTGTGTGTGTGTGTGTGTGTGCGTGTGTGTGTGTGTGTGTGTGTGTGTGTGTGTGTGTGTGTGCGTGCGTGCGTGTGTGTGTGTGTGTGTAGGGTAAGTCAACCCTAGATACGGTAGTGGCTGAGTCAATCGTAGATATAATGCTGGGTTGAGAACCACCAACAATGATTACCTTACCAACCACTCCCCTGGGGTAAGGATCATGGGTCAACTACCCCAGTATAAAGACACAATCAACTACATGTTAACACCGCATCGTTGATGGCACAGTTGTGCATATATAAATAGATAATTAATTAAATAAATAGATGTGTGTGTGTGTGTGTGTGTGTGTGTGTGTGTGTGTGAGTGTGTGAGTGTGTGAGTGTGTGAGTGTGTGAGTGTGTGTGTGTGTGTGTGTGTGTGTGTGTGCGTGCGTGCGTGTTCACACACATATGTATGAATATATATATTTGTGTATGTGTTTGTGTGTGTGTATGTGTCGCAAGTAGACATCGGGTACAACGCTCGCCGCCTCCCCACCTCACTCATAACCATCCCCTGAAATATCCGGTCCTCCTTCGCCCGCCGTCTGACCTGCCACGACAACCGCTTAGTCTAATGGCGAAGGGATCACAGCCGCCCCTGCAACATCTGGGGCCCGGGAGACGACCCGCCTCTCTGGCAGATGGGAATAGATTGCGGTATTATGCCGAGGGAAGAGGGAGGCGAGGCGGAGGAGGACCTCGGCTACTGGGCGGCGATAGCTGGAGCAAGGGCTGGCGGGTGTTTCTGTGGCTATATACATACACACACACCATTATATTCATACATATATGTGTGTATATGTAATGTGTGTGTGTGTGTGTGTGTGTGTGTGTGTGTGTGTGTGTTGCGCGCATATATATACTGTATAGAATATTTATAAATATTCCCTTGCTTAAAAGGCAATACAATTATCATAATGTACACTTATGTCCAGCAAATGTCAATTTGAGTTTGCTTAAAGTAATTTATTTTCATCAGAATTACATGGATATTAGCAATTATTTTTTATGCTAGATGCTTAAATTTTCAGAAACATCTGAGAGGAATTGCAGATACTTTACATATTTGATGTAATGCAATAGTAAAAATGTCGTTAATATGAGGAGAGACATCGGGACGTATCTTCACGATGTTAGTGATAATATTGTCAATGACACTAACGATGATCATAAAGATAATAATAACAATAATGAAATGATGCTGACGATGATAAAAACAATAATCAGATGATGTTGATAATGATAATAAAATAATAAAAACAATTACAATAAGCATGATAATGATAACAATATTAACCATAATAAATGTCATACTGATAATAAGGATAATAAAACTAATGATGGTGATGATGAAAATGTTAATTAAATAAGAACAATGATGATGATTATAATGATGATGATAATTAGGATGATGATAATTAGGAAACTGATATTAATAAGAATACTAATAATAGTAATTATGGTAATAATAATAATAATGATAATAATAGTAATAATAATAATAATAATAAAAACAATGGCAATGATAATAATTGCAATAATAATAATAATAATTAAAACAATAAAAATAATCAAACAAAGAGAGCGAGAGAGAGAGAGAGAGAGAGAGAGAGAGAGAGAGAGAGAGAGAGAGAGAGGAGAGAGAGAGAGAGAGGGAGAGAGAGAGAGAGAGAGAGAACATAGACAAAACAAGACTAAAGGAACCAAGACAGAGTCAAAAACAAAATCTCTGAGTAAAAAAGAACAGTATTTGTAATAAAGTAGTTGCAAGAGACTATGGATGAATATATATATATATATATATATATATATATATATATATATATATATATATATATATATATATATATATATATATATATATATATATATACATGTACATATACACATATATATATACATATATATATATATATATATATATATATATATATATATATATATAGAGAGAGAGAGAGAGAGAGAGAGAGAGAGAGAGAGAGAGAGAGAGAGAGAGAGAGAGAGAGAGAGAGAGAGAGAGAGAGGGGGGGGGGGGGGGGGATAGAGAGAAATTGAAATGAAGACGGAACTGAACTTTTGTTCGGCGTAAAACACCGTCAACAACACATCATTTCATTAGGTTCGTTCAGGTCTATCAGCTCACGAAATGGCCAGTGACAAGCCGGGTCATTTAGCTAATCGACAAAAGCAACGGCTTAACGTCCGAAGATCCACGCGACCCAGACTCTGTCATTCCGTCATGCGCTATCTTTTTAACGCAAATGCATGCCATCATGGGCTGTATTAGCCTTCTTTTTATCTCCCTAATGGCCACGCACACTCCCTTCCCCCTGTCGCGAAAAGTCTGGTTTATGTCCCTGTTATCGGCTCTTAGATCAGTGCTGACGTGGGTTAATGTCTTATTTAACCTCGGGAGTCTGGCCGAGGTGGGGAGAAAAATGGTTTTATCGCCGGCTAACTCGTCTCATTGGTGAATGACTTGTCTCAGTAGGGAATAACTCGTCTCAAAGGCGAGTAACTGGTCATACCGGTAAGA
>NC_051390.1:42926380-42931380 GCF_015228065.2 Penaeus monodon | reverse complement strand
GATTATAATATTGGTAATAATAATATGATATTGATAATAACGATAATGATAAAATACTAACGATGACAATAAAAAACTAACAATAACAATAATGACAATATCAATAATTGCAATTATTATTACTATTATTATTATTATCATTATCATTATCAATCATTATGAATAATCATCCTCATCATCCTCATCATCAATTATCATCAGTAATAATTGTCTATAATCATCATCAATCGTCTTCATTAATCATCAATCTTTAATCATTAATCATAAATCACCAATTATCATCATCATCAACAGTAATCTAAATAATAACAATGCGAATAAAAAATAAAATAGAATATAATATTAAAAACATAAATAAAAATAATAATAACAATAACAATAACAATAATGATTTTGATGCCAAGGATGATCATTGATAATGATAACGTAAGGTGCTATATCATCTTCCCCCGACGAGGACCATACCCTTACGAACTGAAGGATGGTGGTCAGCCTCGCTCCACGGAGGTCTCCCTGTGTTCATGCCCCTGGACGAGGATGCCTGGCGCGGTGAGGAAGTGGCAAGGTATAAAAAAGGGAAGCTTTGCTCTCTTCGCTTTTCTGCGGGTTTTTGCTTTGACAACAAGTATTATTACGTGTTGTATCAGACTTGAACCTTTGGCGAATAAAGCAAATAGACTATCGATAAGATGTATTAATCAATAAAGTATAATAGAATTTTCTGTATTTCGTGTTCGTTTTAACTGTATTGTAATTGTGAGATTTTGTGTTTTCGTGTTTTACTGTGCTTGTGTTTTATAAATTGTGTTGAAACTTTTGATACTCGTATGTCCCCTTCTTATATTTGTAAAGAACAAAGAAAATATGACATACGGGATGTTTAAACAATTACAAATCTCATCCTAGGTTATGTTTTCTTTATTCTGAGTTGGGGGGATATAACCAGACACCCTATAGTACATATGAAATATTTATACACGCCTCATCCCGGAATCATAACCACATTTACCTTACAATTACCTTCCTGCACACACACACACACTTGCATAGACACTGCTGTCGCTCTTTTCCACACTTCTGCCTCTGAATCCAATCTCACAATTTACACTTGTTCCTAAATGTATTGGGTGGTGGCAATGTAAGTTCCCGAATGATTTGGGTGGTGGCAGTGTACTTTTATTTATGTCTCTTCAGATGAGTTTGGGCACGTGGGTGTTTTCACTAGCAGAAGCACCACAATCACTCTGCCAGCCTCCCGTAGATATTAGCCTCATACCCCTTGCTGGCTTGCGGTCCGGTCATGATATGCTATGATGATATCAATATCTCATGCAATATTTATTATTTTCTATGATGTGTGTTTTTGTTTTTATTTTGTTTGAATTGCTTTTGTTGTTGTTTTCTTTTTCTTTCCGTACTTAAACCAGCAATTTTGTTTTGTGTGAAGTATTTTCTGCCAGATGTGTTATCTTTCATGATTTTTACCCCTTTACAGG
Source organism: Penaeus monodon (assembly GCF_015228065.2). Classification (NCBI taxonomy): domain Eukaryota; kingdom Metazoa; phylum Arthropoda; class Malacostraca; order Decapoda; family Penaeidae; genus Penaeus; species Penaeus monodon. The sequence goes on along the minus strand of NC_051390.1, from coordinate 42,929,884 downwards.
CTTTTTTTTCACACCTACATAATAAAGAAAAAGTATACATGATAAATAATTTTCTTGCACTTTTGTTTGTCTATTTCTCTAAGAGCACATATTTTCCCTGTCTTTCCTTACACGATGACTGTCTTTTGAAACTTCGGTGCTTTTGATTTTGTATATATTATTACTCATAAATGGTGTTCGACATGGATTATGGCGTCACAAAGCTTATAGACATAAGCTGTGCTAGCAGGAATGAAAGACAATCTCCACAAGACAATGGTGTTTTTTCATCTATTTATTCTTTTTATTTACCTTTATTGCGCACGAGCAAATAACAGTTATTAATCTTTGTTTATAAGTAAAAAATTGATTTTACAGTGAATATCTATCTTTAGAAAGTTATCGAATGCAAGTTAAGATTATGCCCACTATTTTTTTCTTCTTCTTTTTCTTTTCTTTTTTTGTCCTTAGTTTTCGTTTAGTCCATCTAATCTAGGTAATCCATCAAATGCAAGTAAATCGTAGCTACTCCACACTTAGTATCCCCTGGAGTAAAGATACCACTAATTTTATAGGGGAAAATAAATATCTGTCGCGCATTTTATTGATGAATCATTTCATTGGGCCTTAATCCGTGCGCAAATTCGGCTCCCTTCTAATATCAAATCAATGACCTACTCACTCTCGATAGATAAATAGATAAATAAACAGATAAATAAATAATCTAATTCGTCTATTAACTTTCCTGTAATCTTGACTAATCACTAACTGTAAGGCTTTCTGTCGAGGGGAAGCCCGAAATATCATCCACCCAAGCGGCGGATGGCGGCTTAGGGCCGAAAGGAGGGAGGGGGCCCGTTCACTTCCCCGAGCGGAGACACTGTCCCATGCCCCAGGTACACATCCCTTAAGAAAATGGGTCTGGCTATGCTGCTCTTGATTTATGAATAAAAAAAGGAAAATAAAAACAAAGCACCACTGGTAAATGAAAATATAAATACCATAAAAAAAGATAAAGCTCGTTCTGAAGGAACGGATACATAAAAAATGACAAGTTTAAAAGGGAATGGGGTATGTCTGGCTGGTGCTGGCCAATGTAAAACTTTGTAAACCTTGTGTTAACTTAAATGCCCACGTCCAGCAATATCCTAACTGGCATGTAAAAGATGGCTCAAACACAACCTTGTCCTTGCTGCTCCAGCGACGCCACAGTATAGGGTAATCCAGGGGGTACAGTCAAACTCGCTTGGGTTTATTTCACAGGGGTATTTATACATCTGGGCCACGTCACTGGCAACAGTTATTTGAACAGTAACCATACAATTAATTAAGAACATTTCATTAAACAAATACGTTAATTGACAATAAAGAACAATAAAAAGATAAAGTAAACAGCCGAAAAAAAAAATAAAAGATACATTAGAAACAGATGAAAAGTATTAAAACCACCGACAAGTAAAACTCAGAAAAACAATTAGTAAAACAAAACTAGAAATGGGTAAAATTAGCCAACAATACAAAGGATGTCACCAGTGTCCTCATTGAGCCTCTAATGCTTAACATAGTTCCATAATTCAGGTGGTGACGTGAATCCAAAGTCATAAAACTTATCCAAGACTAATAAAGGTGATTAATAATAAAACTGTGGATTTAAGTATGTTTTAAAAGGAAAAATAAAAACATAAAATAACATAAAACGAAAATAGTAAAATAAAGGGGAGGGGTCCGGTATTAAAATGAATTATAAAAACGTTGAAATCAAGAAATAAAAATAAATGCATAAGAGAATGAAAAGAAAACACTAAGATCCCCATCAACCATTAAAAGACTACATATAATATAATAAAGCGATTCGAAGCATTGAAGCTCAGAGTTAAACTCGGGAAATAACAATTGTAAGTTTTATTTCCAATTTTTTTTATTATAAAAAGATATATGATTTGGCAGTAATAACATATAGCCGTGTTGAGTGTTTGGGCAGGAATCATCTCCAGCGTGTTTGAGCGCCGCCCGCTGAATTACCCAAGTTCGGTTCGGGATTCAGGATTCGGGATTCGGGATTCTGGTATCAAGGGTGTCGAGGGGACAGGTAGGGTATTAGGGTAGAGGATAGCGGGTAGGTGTGAGGACGAAAGCTTAAGGAAAAGGACAAAAAGGAGAGAAATTAAAGGGAGCGAGAGATGGAAATGAAAAAAATGAGTAAGGTCAACGGCGGGATAGAAAAAGTAGAAAGCGAGATTAGTATGGGAGAAGAGAAAGAGACAGAAGAACGTAAAGCGCGAAGTAGAAGAGAAGAGAAAAATGAACAAAAGGAGTGAATGAGAGAAATGAGAGAGAGAAAACGAGAGAAAAGGATAAAATAGCATAACGGAGGAACGGGGAAGAGGAGAAAACGATATTAGCATGGTGGAAAGTAAGGAGGGACGCAAGACTAGGAAGGGAAAGGGGGAAATTAAAGGAAAGGAACGAAAGAGATGAGCGAAGTGAGAACTAGAGTATTTAGGAGAGACGAAGGATAGCGAGTAGAGTAAATAGGGTACAGGAGTCAGGATGATACGTGAAGAGGAGAAAGAGAGAGAGAGAGAGAGGGGAAAGGTTGGAGAAGAGGGTAAAGGGGGGGGAGACTAAAGCAAAAGGGAGGTAGGGGAGACTAAGGGAAACAAGGGTGAGGAGGATGAGGGGGAGGAGGGAGAGGGGTTGGGTAAGGTCGGAGATCTCACAAAACCTACTAATAAAAGCCTGTAAAAAGTAGACATACTACTGGGGTAACAATGATCATGTTTATTGGAATGCTAAAAAATAAATAACAATAAGAGTGATTACGATAACATTTATACCAGTTAGCATTTTTATTGTTTTATTTAGTCAAAACAACTATGTTTATTTCTTTCTCGATGACAAACTTTAATTAACTGTTCCTGTAATTAACTCTAGCTTTTGATGCCATGGATTTTCTGCCAAATGACAGTATAATACTATCACTGTTATAAATGAATGGTCGTAATTCCAGTGTGAAATAGATCTTAAAATATATGTTAATCGATAACGTAAAGGATTAAACAAGGGATAATACGAACAACATTACAACAGAATTTAAAGGAATCTCGGACCAATTAGCTTCATACCTGACCACTGCATAACCATTACTTCATCTGAAGTAACTGTGACATAGCATAAACTGTGACATAGCATAAACTGTGACATAGCATAAACTGTGACATAGCATAAACTGTGACATAGCATAAACTGTGACATAGCATAAACTGTGACATAGCATAAACACGATATCAGCAATAAGTTATTTCGGGAGGGGTAATGCTAGCTCATGAATTCTTATGTTACATTGACATATGTTTCTTTTCCTTCTCTAAGGCTAAATGCTATGGAGCCAGGAGTCTAAGATTTTTCACTTTCGATTCTTTCGTGGTATGGCATTTCCTCTCCCCCTCTCTCTCTCTCTCTCTCTCTCTCCTCTCTCTCTCTCTCTCTCTCTCTCTCTCTCTCTCTCTCTCTCTCTCTCTCTCT
>NC_051390.1:42888880-42891380 GCF_015228065.2 Penaeus monodon | reverse complement strand
GTGTGTGTGTGTGTGTGTGTGTGTGTGTGTGTGTGTATGTGTGTGTGTGTGTGTGTGTGCAGGTAGAGGCTGGACAAGCCAGGTCCTAGACGATCTGCTACTGGTAACATGTCATCCTGTGCTACCTGTTTCATGGTCGGGCGGTCGGCGACTGAACCGGTTCCCTTTTCGGCCCCACTTGGCGAGACGGGCAAGGGAATATCTCGCAGGATTGAAAACAAGGCCTGGCAAAGGGTGACTCGGGCTGCTAGGAAAACCCCAAACCTTGTAGATATGCGAAAAGAATTCATAACTGAATTTTTGAACACTTTACAGATCAGGGAAAATAAATGAACGAATGCATAAAGTGTGTCATTATCTATGGAATATTCATGTGACATAAGATTTTATTTGGTGTATTTGTATAAGAAGGACATAAAGTTTGGCAAAGTGTTAATGAATGGAAATAGTTCACGAAATTGTCCTTAAATCGATGTCAGATTGTTAATTCCGTATCCTATAGAAAACGTCAAAGTCTGTCCATCATTCTCACCCATGTTCTTGTGAGTGACAATAATGAGGACTTTTTTTTTTTTTTTTTTACCAAGAAAAAAACATTCTCATTAATCAAAATAACTAGATAGCATAAAAAGTCGACAAGAATGCCAAGGAACATAAAAACATTATTGGTCGCTTCAGACTAAACAGAACATATGAAGGGCGTTTAACCCTTAAAACAAATCGAAAATAATAACATCTTAAGCGATGATCATGAAACCGGAACTAGTTATGCTGCGGAAAAATCAGAATCCTAGAAGCAAGTTTGACACCGATGGAAATGCGTGTAACAAAGATTGCGTAAAGAATTCTGAATGAGAAGTATTGAGAAAGTGCGATGAAAGATATGAAATTGGATGAATTTAGAAGAAATGTCGGAAAGGAAAGAGCAGCATAGACAAGGATATATAAAAGAAATGTTATAACAATATTTGAATTATAAGTATCTCCTTGGATCGCAAATTGTTATATCGCTGGAGAAAAAAACGGAAGGATCTGCCTACTGCCTGGATCGTTGTTGCCATCACATAAAACTAGACATTTATATATGACGATAGATAAATGATTACACGTGAGGAAGTTGAACATGTTCTCAAGGCGTTAAAATGCAAAAAGTCCAATGGCACTTACAGTATAAATTTAGAACTTCCTAAATCAGGACACGATAGATTAGCAGAAATATTGCTTCAGATCGGAAAATAACAATGAAAACTGGTGAACGGCCTGTTCGGTATCCACAATCAGTTGCCATACGTTGATAGATGACAGGAAATACTCGAGACTGTGAAAATAAGAGAACAGACACACTTTACAGTGCAGTGCTTCTAAACCGAATGGCATATCCAAATGAAGGTCAAGAGAGAAACACAGGAAGGACGGAATACGAGTATGCAAACTCAGAATATTTACTGAAAAAAATATCGAGCGTCAAATATCAATCTATTACAAGTTACTTGTAAAAAAAGGAAAAAAAAAAGTTTTTTTGTGCTCTGTCACAATTGTATTTAAATCTCTGTAATAGCCTTAATTCGGATCGAGACCGGGCTGCATCTCCTTTACATATTCGTTCAGTTTTTTACCTGTCATGACCGAAGCTTCAGATCATTTAGTGTAAAACTAGTACGCACAGCATTTGATAACCTATGAATAATATTGATTTAACCGAAAAACATGAATTTCGAGAACTGAAACTGATGTATTATAATATCTAACCATAATCTTGAGCAAGCAGATTTCAGACTAAGTTCATTTTGACAAGAACAATGGTATCTTCTCCCTCGGTCTCCCGTTATTCTTGAACGTTCGTGGCAGAATGACAAATCAGGAGGACTGCTTTTGAAGGTGGATATTTTGGAAAAAAGTTCTTCACGCACCACTTACCACTCATACAACAGACATCAGCACCAAAGAAGATACTTACTTGTGTCCGAAAACAGAAAAAAGCTTAAGTGCGTCGGCCATGTACCAACACAAAGCCAAGCGAGAATTTAATTAATGCGGTGGTGCATGTCGGCGTTTCGGGGAAGGGAGGAGGAAAAGGACCAAGGAAATACATTCAGATGGTAATGAACAGGCGTCTTAAACGCGGTGTGTGGTCTAAAGGAACGCGGAGGATCGCGAAAGATGGATGAATTTGGTACAGCATCAAGGAAGAAAATGTATAGAGAGTAAATGCAACGTATCACAGACACACATGCACGCACACACGCACACTCGCTCGCTCACACACACACACACACACACACACACACACACACACACACACACACACACACACACATACACACACACACACACACACACACACACACTCACTCACACACACACACGCGCGCGTAACACAAACAAACACATAAATACAATGTGTTTACATGAATATAAACAAACGGACAGAATTTATTGCTACAGATGACATTATCTTTTTCCTTCAGAGATGCTGTTCAGGGTCGAAGTTCCTTCTCGT
>NC_051390.1:42878880-42881380 GCF_015228065.2 Penaeus monodon | reverse complement strand
CTTTGCCTGGTATGCTGAGCAGTGTAATGCCACGGCAGTTGCTACAATGCCAATGATCCCTTTTCCCCATCCAGAGAGGATGACCACGCCCCTCAGCAGGTCAGTGGCAATGTACCAGACTGCCAGATGGCAGTCAGGACTGTATGCAGGCCCCGAGCCATAGGTTCACCCCCAGCCTTTAGCAGTTCAGTAGGGATATCACATATGCCTGCAGCTTTCCCACTCTTCAGCTTGGAAATCGCCATCCTTAAGAGGGCAGGAGGTTCCTCACTGATGGGTGGATCCAACACAGGTATTGTGACATCACTTGCATCCAAGCTAACTGTTGGAGGGTCTACCTGGTACAACTGCTCTAAATACTCAGCCCAATATATATATATATATATATATATATATATATATATATATATATATATAATATAGATATATATATATCTGTGTGTGTGTGTGTGTGTGTGTGTGGTGTGTATGGTGTATGGGTGTGTGTATATATGTATAAAAGTGTGTGTGTATGTATATATATATATATATATATATATATATATATATATATATATATATATATATATATAATCATCATCATCATCAAGGGGATAACGCCGACGGGGGCGCATGGCCGCATCCACCCTTCGCTTCCAGCCACGAGGACCCCTCGAGGCGAGTCTCCAGGCAGGCTCACGGCCCGTCTCTAATTCCTCGCGACAGGTCTCATCGAGTTGCCCAAGCCATGATCTCCTGGGTCGTCCCACAGGCCTCCTCCACCCAGGGTTCTCTCACAGAGAGACAACCCTGGGTGGAGGATGGGCAGGTACCAGACTGCCAGATGGCAGTCAGGACTGTATGCAGGCCCCCAGCCTTTAGCAGTTCAGCAGGGATATCAAATATGCCTGTAGCTTTCCCACTCTTCAGCTTGGAAATCGCCATCCTAACCTCTGTTAGGGTAGGACTTCATTACCATTCAGCCGAGCCATGCAACATGCTTTAGTGGCCTCCAATGGCGTACACCAATGGACTCCTGGGTTGCTTCGAGTGTTATGTGCTTGAAGAGCTCCCACAGAGCAACTGGATCCATCAGGTTGTCGAGTTCTGTGAATCGGTCAGAGACTGCCATGGTGAATCCACAGACACATTCCTCCTCCCTTAGTCTGCCCAGGTGAAACACCTTAGGGTGGCCACTGGATGGACAGGGAGTTTTGAAGGGGTAGCCACAACCAGCCTATGGTCAGTGCCACAGAACTCGGCACTCTGGTAAACCCTGCAGTTCTGGAGAATCTCCCCTCACGTGCTAACAAGAATGTGGTCGATCTCCTTGGCCACTGTACCCATATCGCTGTACCATGTCCAGCATTGTGTACCAGGAGCCACAGATACTCATTTTCTGGGACCTAGCAAACTCCCAGAGAAGGAGGCTAATCTTGCTGCTAGGATCAGCTCCCGAGCCATGGGGGCCGTCAGACATCTCATAGCCAGCTCGGTCACAGCCGGATATCTCGCTGGGGGCAATTGTCTGCCACAGATGAGAGTTTGGGGTACATACATCAAGTTTACATACATCGGTAGGAGCATATACAGCAATAAGAGACATGAAGCTAAAAGTATGCTTCAGATTTCAATGCCATAATACGCTCATCAACCGGTGTGACCTCAACTACCGAGGGCTGAAGTCGGCTGGAGATGGCTATGGCTACACCCTGGAGGTGGTGATATCGCTGTGGCCCGACCAGTAGTATGTGTACCCACCCATACTGAGCTTACCACTACCAGGTCTTCTCGCTTCAATTCCCGCGATATCAGAGGTAACTGCTCATCCTGCCGCAAGGACTGGATGTTCCAAGTGCCTACCCAGAAAGCTCGCCCAAGGTTAAGCCTCGGGTGGACACTCCGGGCGCACGCCACCTCTGCCACCCCCGCCGATGCTGCCCCAATTAAAGGGGGTCGGCGGGCTGTGGGCCCACCCATCTGCCTGTTCCCAAGGGTTTTGCCCCACAAGCTTCATGGTGGGTTGGCGCCTGCAGGGGTGCAAGCGGGACAAGTAACTCTTGTTCCAATCCTGCGCCCCGACATTTACCCTCACAGCGGGATACAGCGCCTTGCTTGCTGGGTGGGAGGGACAGCACCCCTCCCCCCAGCATATCCATTTATATGATGCATTGCCGGTGGGTCTTTCTGGGGGGAGTAGGACTGGCAAGGCCCACCTCCCCCGAGCCCCAGGGCGGCTAGGGGGCAGGAGTTGGTACGGAGCCAGAGCGTGTCCACACACCGGTGGGCCATAGCTCCGTACCTCTAGGGCCTCCTGCTGCTCCGTGATCCCCCACAGTTTAGCCTGGGACCGCAAGGTGCCCAGTTACCCATGGGTGGCCATGAGGAAGCACTGCAGAAGTCTTGATGATGGAGAGGCTGTGACCTGACAGGGGAGACTTATACAAAAGCTGTCCCTTTTTCGCACTGGGCTAGCCAGGGGTGGAAGCTGCAAGCGAGAAGGCATGCAAGCACTTAACAC
>NC_051390.1:42858880-42868880 GCF_015228065.2 Penaeus monodon | reverse complement strand
ACCGATAAAACGAGGATATATATATATATATATATATATATATATATATATATATTATTATATATATATATATATATATATATATATATATATATATATATATATATATATATATAAATATATATATATATATATATTATAATATATATATATATATTATATAGTCTTTTTGCACTAAGCAGAGCAAGAAAGAGGGAGTGTGTATGTGGCTCTTTGCATGCGCATTTTATATATCCTTTAAACAGTTATGCTCATACAAGTGTTGAATATTCATCCTGGAATGTTCATGCATATATATGAAATATAAACACCAAATATTGTTTTTTTAAGGACAGTGGCATGGAAAAATAATATACATTAAAATCAAACTTTCGAAAAAAGGACAAACAAAAATAAGACGGGGACCGAAGCGGGGAAAAATATTGGAAACATTTTAATAATAAAACGTAAATATGCTAAAATAAAGCATTTATGAAATTCAATCCATCTATGCATTCTGCGTGCTCTCTCTCTCTCTCTCTCTCTCTCTCTCTCTCTCTCTCTCTCTCTCTCTTCTCTCTCTCTCTCTCTCTCTCTCTCTCTCTCTCTCTCTCTCTCTATTTCTCTCGCTCGCTCGCTCTCTCGCTCTCTCTCTAACTGATTTTACTGTTGCAGTGATAATAATAAGAGACCAAAAGAAGCAGGTTGCTTTATTTCAATCCGACGTACTCTTAACGAGATTATCAAAACCATTTGGTGGATTTTGACTTTTTCGTAATGCTGCTGACTATGCATCATGGAAAAAGAATAGTAATTTACGTATAGAAATCGCTCATTCAGCCAGATAAAACGAAATATTATCAAATTTCTTCTTAAGCAACAAGTTTAATCCTTCAGATAAATGAATGATTGGATAATGCAATGCATCACCGTTAGTTGTATCGTTTATTACATCTTCGTTTTCTTGGGAATATATTCCCAATTCAAAAAACAGTACGTTTAGAGGCATAAATCCCTCTTTATATATAGGATTGTGAGACGAAATGACAAATCATATGTAAAGAAATGCGAATTTCTTTGAACTTTACCCTTTAGATATGTCTGAAGTACCTTCCCGAAAAGAATATTTTGCTCGGTACCTCCCACATCCCACGATCACTTTGATATGAAGCTAACTCTGAACGTTGGCCCATCAAAAGACATTTCATCTCTTCTCTATCATCCTCGAGTGCTGCCTAATTAGCGATAACGGCATTACGAATCATGAATCCAGAAAGCATAATCTGTTGGGGGATCGGCGCTTCATTTAAATTTATAGAGATTTTTTTCGCCAATTTGCAATAACACTGCATGTTGAAAATTTTGTAAATGATCGTGTAGTCAACACAATGTCAATGCTCCTCTCGGTCCCTTTATTGCACTCACTAAATCGCCCGTCAACGATATCCATAAACTTTAATGGAGATCAATTCATACACTAGCTGCTTCGAGGTCTGGAAGGAAGTGCATAAAAAAGTCAGGAACGGCAAATCAACGAAGGAATGTGGTGTAGCTGATTAAGATTCAATTCGAGTTGAATTAAATGTCGTACAAATGTCTTTAACGAATTGTTGCACCTTGGATGGGAGGCTATGTGCTTCTTCAACAAGTAAGCTTTTTGGTCATACAAAACATCCTACTTTTCATAATGATAATATATTCCGTGTTATTAGACATTTTAGATTTAGAGGAAATTTGGTTATTGATTAGTAATTACAGTACATCTTCCTTTTGATGACTAATGGTGCTCTGTATTGCTCTATACAGCAGATGAGACAAACACTTTAATGAGACCAGTATGCTCACTCTACTGTATGTGAATACCGTGTACTGTTAAATTGCTTCCTGGGTCGATTAAATAGGGTGTGTTTAGTAGATTAATTGTTGTGTAGTCAAGATTATCAATGATATCATCATTCTCATCAACAGCTGAAGTGCTACGCTATGATTCTTATAATAATTTTTAATGTTATTATCACCTGTTACATCACAATTGCTGTCATCATTAATTTTAGTGATTGCAGTAAAATTTGCATTAACATCATACCAAATTGATCTGTGAAAAGCAACATTCTCTTCTCTTTTTGGTATAAAAGATTATATAACCCTTTACCTTCTAGTAATAACGTCCGAACGACTCCTGTCGCTAGTCTGCTCCAGGGCCCTGTATCCTTGTTTATTAGTTGGCCGCATCGTCTTTGTCAACAAAATCGCGACGTGGCGTTTTGTCTCGTATCCTTCAATCATCGTCAACATCGAACAAAAGGAGATTTTGCACAATGAAGCTCTTCATCGACCGTAGGGATAAGGGGCAGGGCGGAGAGTGTTTTCTGTTAAAAGTCAATCTGTCGGTCCTTTATAGAACCTAGATTGAATTTCTGTATGTAAACAAATAGAAACAATGAATGCGGTGTATCTGTATAACACATAAACATACACATGCGCACATATTACACACACACACATACATATGTATGTGTGTGTGTTTATGTATCTATGCACACACACACACACACACACACACACACACACACACACACACACACACACACACACACACACACACACACATATATATATATATATATATATATATATAATATATATATATATATATATATATTATATATATATATATATATATATATATATTATATGTATATATGTGTATGTATATATATATATATATATATATATATATATATATATATATATATATATATATTATATATGTATATTATATATATATATATATATATATATATATATATATATATATATTCTTCTTGTTTTCATTTTTTCTTTCATTCTTTCTTTCATTTTACCTCTCGCTTCATTCATTTAAAATCCTTGTTCATTGCGTGTGTGTGGATGTATTTGCGTATGTCTGCGTTTCCTTGTTTAGCATTATTCCCTTAAAGCTGAAGTCCTTCTCGGTTGACATCGACCACTCGTAATCTTCTGGCTGGAAGAAATACAAACATTTCCCCGAACTACTCTCGACGTCGCGTGAGAACGAGGAAGGCAAGAGGATTGAAAACGTGCAATTTTAATGAACAGGTGGAAGGTAAAATACAGGAAGTGAGAAGTGCAAACAGACCAAAGAGCGAGAGAGGGAAAAAGAAAGAGAAAGTATGAATGTTTAACAACAGAAAAATGGGAGAGAATGATAAGAATCCCGAGAACCTCGACTTGCTTCTCCACCATGGCAGCTCTGATTTCTCATAAACAATGTATTGTAAGCCGTGTTGGATTAGATACGTCGCCAGCTACACTGAATGCTGGATATGTTGTCATGCTAGTGTTTTGACATATGTTCTCTCTCTTAGTTTGTATGTAGATTTAATGGGTAGACTAAAATGTATGCGTGTGTGCATAATATATATACTTATACACACGCGCGCGCACATTGTGTGTGTGTGTGTGTGTGTGTGTGTGTGTGTGTGTGTGTCTGTGTGTGTGTGTGTGTGTGTGTGTGTGTGTGTGTGTGATGTATACATATATATACAAACATATATGTACAAATTAAGAGAGAGAGAGAGAGATGTAGGTATACATGTAGGCAATTGGATAAAGTCATATGTACCCAAGCAGATAGACATACACACAAATGCACATATGTAAATGTGTTAAGATCCTAATCAATCTCCAACCAAAAATAAGGAAATTACAAATCAAATACACTTGGCAGGTTGTCGAGCTGTCGCAGGGACCCTTAAATTATTCAGGGATGATTCGCTAAGGAATTGTTATGTAGTTGAAGGTCATGTGGAAGCACTGTGAATGGACAACTCTATATTTACACGCAGAAAATGTGAGTCAGATAAGTCTACTGCTTTGCGTAATTCCACTTCGTGTATGTCAAAGAGAGTTTAACATATTAATTGAATGGAAATAAAACTAATTGCTCCTAAACAAATAAAGAAGTAAATAGGGAAGTCAGTAACGGAAACTAAGTTCATAGCGATTTCATACAACAGAGATCTAAATGATGATAATAAAGATAGCGATGATGATAGTAATAATAAAGATAAAAAAAATAATAGTAATTGTATTAATAATTGTAACAATAATTATTATTGTAATAGTACTAATAATGCTAATGAAAACATTGACAATAATAATAAGGATAAAGCATTAAAAGATAGTAATAATGAAATGATATAAAGTTAACAATTTAATAACAGTAATGATAATGTTAATGATGATTATAACAATTATAACAACAATAATAATAATGATAATAATTATGATATTGTTAATGATAATAACAATAGTAATAATGATGATGATGATAAGAATAATAATTATTATTATTATTATTATTATTATTATTATTATTATTAATTATTATTATTATTATTATATATATAATTAATATATTATTATAATTATTATTATAAAAGGAATAATGATGATACTAAAAGTGAGATAATGATAAAAATAAAAAATAAATAATAAAAAATGATAATAATAATAATGATAATAATAATAATAATAATAATAATAATAATAATAATAATATAATAATAATGATAATAATTACAATAATGATAAAAAAAACAATAATAATGATAATAATAATGATAATAATAAAAACAATAATAATAATAACAACAACAACAACAACAACAACAACAACAACAACAACAACAACAACAATAATTATTATTATTATTATTATAATAATAATGATAATAATAATAACAACAACAACAACAACAACAACAACAAAAATAATAATAATAGCAATAATGATAATAATAGTAATAATAATAATAAAAAGAAGAAGAAGAAAAAGAAGAAGAAGAACCATAATAATAATAACAATAACAACAATAATAAAAATAAAAAGTTATAATAATACCAAAAAAGCATAATGATAATTATCATTATTATTTTTATTATTATAAAGATGGTGATGATGATGATGATGATAATAATAATGATAATGATAATAATAATGATAATGATAATAATAATAATAATAATGATAATAATAATAATAATAATAACATCAATAATGATAATAATAATAATAATAATAATAATAATAATAATAATAATAATAATAATAATAATGATAATAATGATAATAATAATAATAATAATAATAATAATATAATAATAATATAATAATATAATAATTATTATTATATTATTTTATTATTATTATTATTATTATTATTATTATTATTATTATCGTAATAATAATAAAAATAATGATATTGATAATAATAATCGTAATAATAATATTTATAATAAGAATAATAAGAGTAAAAATAATTATAATTAAAAATTATGATGATGATGATGATGATAATAATAACAATGATACTATAAGGATAATGACAATAGAACTAATAAACAGCTGAATAGCTAACAGACAAAGCATGTTACATGAGCAATCTGGTTATTTAGGGATAATAATTTGACCACTATACATTTAACAAATTATTATAAGATGTTGTATAAAATCATGCAAAAATTACTTCTTGGTAAACTAAGCCTGTTAAATCTCCCCTACTCTATTTCCACATATGTTAAATTACTATTCTCAGAACAATTTATGGAACGTTACCTTCAAAAATAACATGAAAACAAATTTAAATATAACATTTACCGGGCGAGTACCTCTCTCCTCCAAATCCAAACATTTTCCTAAACGAAGAACAGAATATTCATTATTCACATTATTCCTTTATTTCAGTAGATCAGTACTTTAAAATATTCCAACTTATTTAATTATCAACAATGTGTTGTAGGCGCACCAGCGGTTTACCTTCACTAAATACTGACGTTCAGAAAATAATCAAAAAGATATCTAGAGTAACTCTGAACTGCCAAAAGCATATCAATTCCTTGTGTCACATGTTGATACATTTCTCACACCCTGTTCGTTTCCTGAAAAGGACGGCCATCTCTAGCAAGCCCCACAAAAACTGTACCACTCAAATAGAGAAGCACTATATAAGGCAAGAGCAGAGGGCGCTGACATTTATACCATCCCTGTAATAACATATTGTGATTACCTTTTTCACAAAACTACAGACAAATTAAGTTACCTTGATTTTATAACTAAAGTATTATATTATTGCATCATTCTCAAGTGATGTTCGCTTGAATATCACTTGAGAATGATGTATTTCTTCTCTCTGATGAAGACTTAGACAGGGAAACCTTAGTCTTGATGCATAAAAATTGATTGCGGATTCTAGTTTTATTTGGGTAGATTCCATGACTACTCATACTATCATTTACTCAGTCAGTTTCTCTACTTTATCATATATATCTTGGTATTTTTCTGTATGTATGGATGTATTCATATATACGTATGTATGAATGTATGTGTGTACCTACACTTATATACGTATGTACATGTGTACATACCCATGCAGATATATGCATTTATGCTTAGATACATACATATGTGTGTGTCTTATTGACGCAGAAGTTTACACGGACCTCCCGGACCTGGTTCTGAATCTACACGAAAGGTCATGATGCATTTTCTGACGCCCCCCCCCACCCTCATCCCCCACCTACCCCTCTATTTCTATTTCTCATTCGTCATTATTTTAAAATCTCGTTCCGCGTTCCAAGCCTCCGTTTTATCTCATCCCCCCAATTCCCCTTTCCGCTCCTCTCTCCCCTTCCTTATCACTTACCATCCTCCTCCCCTCCTCCTACCGAACTCTCCCCTCCCCTTCGCCTTCCCCCTCGCACCCTGCCTTTCCTGCCTTCTGCTCTCCCTTATAGCCTATTCCCTTTCCCTAATACCACTCCTACCTCCTTCCTTCCCCTTAGCCCACCCCCTGCCCGCCCGCCCTTCCCCTTAGCCCACCCCTTGCCCGCCCTTCCTTCCCCTTAGCCCCACCCCTTGCCCGCCCTTCCTTCCCCTTAGCCCCACCCCTTGCCCGCCCTTCCTTCCCCTTAGCCCCACCCCTTACCCTTCCTTCCTTCCCCTTAGCCCCACCCCTTGCCCGCCCTTCCTTCCCCTTAGCCCTACCCCTTGCCCGCCCTTCCTACCCCTTAGCCCCACCCCTGCCCGCCCTTCCTCCCCTTAGCCCCACCCCTTGCCCGCCCTTCCTTCCCCTTAGCCCCCCCCCCGCCACGCCAGATACGAGGCCACAATAATCGGATCAGAGCGATGAGAGACTCGTTCATAAATCCTCACTCGAGGAAATTACTTCAGGATCTCATATCCGGCCGCGCTCCGCAAATTGCCAGAAGGTCGTGGCGGAGGCGGTGGGCGGTGGGCGGTGGGCGGTGGGCTGTGGTTTGGGGATGGAGTGGGAGGCTGAGGTTTGGGTACTTGTAGGGGGGGGCTGATGGGGGGCGGAGGGCTGGGAAAGGGGTGGCGGTAGGTGGTATGAGAGGTGAGGTTTGGGTACTTGGAGGAGGTTGAGGGGGGGAGGTTAGTGGAGTTCAGGGGTTAGGGAGAGAATTAAGGACTGAAGGCTGTGATGTGGTACCTGTGGGGTTACCAAAGCAGTCTAGGAAGGGAAAAGTGGGGATGAAATAAACCATCTAAGTGGGGAGGGAGTTTTGATTCGCGAAGAAATAAGCTAAGTTAGATTAAACCAGGCTACGTCGTTAGTCGAGAGAGGAGTGTGGGGGTAATAAGAATAAAGTTAGAAAGGGGGAAAAGGGAAAGGAGAAAGGAAACAAATCTCCACAAGCTGGAGGCCCTATCATGAGGCGAAAAAAAGGGGGTTCGTTTGTGTTTGTTTGTTTGTATGTTTTCTTGTGCAAGATATAGATAGAAAATGGTTGTCAGGTTTCGTTTTATTTGTTATCATTGTTATCATGATGACTGTTATTGTGATCATTATTGCTATCATCACCATTCTTAATGTTATTGTTATTGTTATCATTATCATTATCATTTCTATAATCAGTGTTGTATTGCTTATCATATTATTGCCATTATTATCATTATTATTATTATCATTAATATCACTACTGTTATTATCAGAATTATATATTTCTGTTATTGTCACTGTTATATGTCTCTCTCTCTCTCTCTCTTTCTCTCTCTCTCTCTCTCTCTCTCTCTCTCTCTCTCTCTCTCTCTCTCTCTCTCTCTCTCTCTCTCTCTCTCTCTCTCTCTCTCTCTCCTCTCTCTCTCTCTCCTCCTCTCTCTCCTCCTTTTCTCCTCCTCATCCTCTCTCCCTGCTCCCCCCAGCCTCTTCCCCCAATCCCCCTCCTTTCCCCCCGCCCATCCTCTATCCCTGACCCCTCATCCGCTCTCCCTCCCCCATCCCCCCCAATCCTCTCTCCCTGCCCCCACATCCTCTCCCTCATCCTCTCTTCCTCCCCATCCTCTCCCTCCCCCCTATCTCTCTTCCTGCCCCCTCATCCTCCTACCCCCCCCCCATCCCCAAATCCTCTCTCCCTGTCCCCAATTCCTGCTTTATCTTCGCCCTCTTCGCCGCTCCTTCCGCCGGCCTTGATGCCCAGTATTTATCACGGCGACCGTCTTAATGACTTAACTTTGATGATTATGAACTGCACGTCCGAAGTTTGTCTCGTGTAGCGTTGACACCTCCTGATGAAGGCGCTGAGGGAGGCGAGTCTTGTCTGGCGAAGGAAATGCAGGCGCGCTTCATTTCTGCCGGAGGGGAGGGGGCAGTGGGGGGGAGAGGCTTGGGATGATAAGGGATGGCTTATTCTCTTGCTTTTTCTCTGGTTTCTGTCTCTGTCTCTTTCTCTCTTTCTCTGTTTTTAGCTCTGTCTCTCTTTCTCTGTCTCTGTTTCTGTCTCTGTCTATCTCTATCTCTCTCTGTGTGTCTGTTTCTGTATTTGTCTCTTTTCCCTCTCTTACTCCTTCATTTGTTCGCTCTTTCTCTTACCTTTCCCTCCCTTTCCCTCTCTCATCTTCCCAATTCGTCCAGTTCCTCACACACCCTCCTCCTCCACCTCCCCCTCCTCCTCCTCCTCCTCCTCCTCCTCCTCCTCCTCCTCCTCCTCCTCCTCCTCTTCCTCTTCCTCCCTTTTTCCTCCTCCTTCTCCTCCTCTTTCTCCCTTTTTCCTCCCCCTTCCCTCCTCCTTCTCCTCCTCCTCCTCCTCCACTTCTTCCTTCTCCTCCTCCCCCTCTCCCTCGCCTTACCTCCTCCCCCTCCCCCTCGCCTTTCCTCCTCCTCCAACCGTGCCTGCCCCCACCCCCCACCCAAGCACTCCGGGCCTCCGGTTTTCATCAGCGAGAGACTTCAGCTCTTCAATGCCGCGATGAGACTGGCGTTTTTGATGTCTGTTTGCTTTTATTTGCCCACGCTTTGATCCTCGGACGCACAATCTGTCCTAACGGAGATGATTCGTACCAAAAAAAAGGAAATGGAAAAAAGAGAAAAAGACAAAAATAAAAGTTTCCTTGAGTTCTTCTCGGATGTTATACACACTTGCCCGAGATATGAGCTTGTTCGAGTCTTAATGTGTTGATGTAGAGGAGGTTGATGACTGGGACTGAATGTGAATTAATGCTATCGAATGACTGTACGTTTATCTACAGAGATGTGTATTGTCATTCTTCTTAATGATAAAAACGCTAGGGTTTTATCGAAAAGACTAAATAGTCTTAGCAGAAACACTTAGCGATCTGAACTCGAAACAGCATCGGGAATTCCATCGATCTTACAGCAAGAGCCTCGTTAGGAGGAAAGAAAGTGATTAAACTAATGCGGCATTGCAGATGTAATGACCCTTGACGAAGTAATGAGATGGCTATTACTCGCTCGCGCCCACGGTTCGAGAACATGTCGTGTGTGGGCGGCTTAATGATGAATAGTATACAGTTACGTGCACTCTAATTTCTTGAAAGAACGTTTCTTAAAGTTTTCTAAAAGCTCTTTATATATTTATCTCTATAATCATCTATCTGTTATCTATCTATCTATCTATCTATCTATCTACTTATATATATATATATATATATATATATATATATATATATATATATATATATATATATATATATATATAT
>NC_051390.1:42840173-42841280 GCF_015228065.2 Penaeus monodon | reverse complement strand
CTCTCTCTCTCTCTCCTCTCTCTCTCCTCCTCTCTCTCCTCTTCTCTCTTCTCTCTCTCTCTTCTCTCCTCTCTCTCTTCGCTCTCTCTCTCTCTCTCTCTCTCTCTCTCTCTCTCTCTCTCTCTCTCTCTCTCTTTCTCTCTCTCTCTCTTTCTCTCTCTCTCTCTCTCTCTCTCTCTCTCTCTCTATCTCTCAATCCTCTCTCCCTGCTCCCCCCAGCCTCTTCCACCCCAATCCTCCCTCCTTTCCCCCACGCCCATCCTCTATCCCTGACCCCTCATCCGCTCTCCCTCCCCCATCCCCCCCAATCCTCTCTCCCTGCCCCCACATCCTCTCCCTCATCCTCTCTTCCTCCCCATCCTCTCCCTCCCCCCTATCTCTCTTCCTGCCCCCCTCCCCACCCCCCCCCCCATTCCCAAATCCCCCCCCCCCTTCCCCCCCAATTCCTGCTTTATCTTCGCCCTCTTCGCCGCTCCTTCCGCCGGCCTTGATGCCCAGTATTTATCACGGCGACCGTCTTAATGACTTAACTTTGATGATTATGAACTGCACGTCCGAAGTTTGTCTCGTGTAGCGTTGACACCTCCTGATGAAGGCGCTGAGGGAGGCGAGTCTTGTCTGGCGAAGGAAATGCAGGGGCGCTTCATTTCTGCCGGAGGGGAGGGGGCAGTGGGGGGGAGAGGCTTGGGATGATAAGGGATGGTTTATTCTCTTGCTTTTTCTCTGGTTTCTGTCTCTGTCTCTTTCTCTCTTTCTCTGTTTTAGCTTTGTCTCTCTTTCTCTGTCTCTGTCTCGGTCTCTGTCTCTTTGTCTCCTCTGTCTCTGTTTCTATTTCTGTCTATCTCTATCTCTCTCTGTGTGTCTGATTCTGTATTTGTCTCTTTCCCTCTCTTACTCCTTCATTTGTTCGCTATTTCTCTTACCTTTCCCTCCCTTTTCTTCTCTCATCTTCCCTATTCGTCCAGTTCCTCACACACCCTCCTCCTCCACCTCCCCCTCCTCCTCCTCCTCCTCCTCCTCCTCCTCCTCCTCCTCCTTCCTCCTCCTCCTCCTCCTCCTCCCCCTCCTCTCTTCTTCCTTTTCTTCCCTCCTCCTCTTCCTTTCCCT
>NC_051390.1:42830173-42832673 GCF_015228065.2 Penaeus monodon | reverse complement strand
CTAATAAACCATGGCAACCGACGACTCTCCAGAGAAAATGGATATCACAGTGTTTTTGCTTCATGGCGCTGGGAGGGGAAAGAGGGCAGCGATTGGCCGGCGGGGAGGATGCGTGGAATTATGTCAACGCTGGATGAGAGGGAAAGAGACAGGGGGAGGGGGGCTGACGAGGTGTGTGTCAGGGGAAGGGGCTGACGAAGTGTGTGTCAGGGGAGGGGGCTGACGAAGTGTTTGTGTGTCGAGGGAGGAGGCTGACGAAGTGTGTGTGTCGGGGGAGGGCGCTGACGAAAAGTGTGTGTCGGGGTAGGGGGCTAACGAAGTGTGTGTCGGGGAAGGGGGCTGACGAAGTGTGTGTCGGGGGAGGGGGCTGTCGAAGTATGTGTGTCGGGGGAGGAGGTTGTGTGGGGGTATGTGTTTGGGTGTAGGGAGGAGTTGTCTGTTTATGTATGTGTGTGTGTGTTTGTATCAGTATGCGTTAGTGTGTGTGCCCTTTGATTTGTTGTTTATAAATGCGTTTGTCCGTTGTTTTTATCAGCATGTGTTAGTGTGTGTGTTTTGTATTAGTATATGTTAGTGTGTGTGTGCTTTGGGGGAATAGTCTGTTTATATATGTGTGTACCTATTTGTTTGTATTAGTATGGGTTAGTATGTGTGTGTATCAGTATAAATGTTTGTGTGTATCTGTATGTGTGTCCCATTTTTTGTGTGTGTGTGTGTGAATGAGTGAGGAAGTATGTTCTGTGTGACTGCATGTATGTATTCGTCCTTGATTTTATTTTTCTTCTTGTTCAAGTTTATTTTAATCTCCTTGTTTGTATTGCATTGTGTTTTCAGAAAATAATTAGCAGTGTACTTCTTTGTCTGCGTGTTTTTTTAATTAGATATCCAGGTTTTCTCTTTTTATTCTAAAAAAAATAGATGGATACAGTTCCTCTTCTGCTGCAACATGCTTATTTCATGTTTTGTGTTTTTGCTTTCTCTTACTCTATCTCTCATTTATCGTTTCTTCTGTATTCTCTTTTTTCATTTCTCTTCTTTTTCCGGCATCATCAGTGTTATCATAATTATTATCCTTATAATCATCACTAGTATCATCACCTTCAGCATCGGTCACTATTAGCATCATTATCATTACTATTATCATTATCATTATTATCATTACCTTTATCATTACTTTTATCATTAACATTTTTATCATTTTTATCATTTTTGTTATTATGTCATTAAATTATGATTATTTTACATTATCATTATCATTTTTATTTCATTATATCATTCTTCATTTTCAGTCCCTCATTTCTTTTTTTTTTCTTCCGTTCCCGCTCTCCTTCTCTTCTCCTCCCCTTCATCCTTCTCGCTTTTCTTTTTTTTTTTTTTCTATCCCAAATTCTGTAACGCACACACTGGAACTCCTCCCGGCTGGGTTTTCAAAGCTAAAATTTGCGTTGCAAAATTAGACGCTTAATGAAATGCCTGGAAACCATTTTAAACCCAAAAATTACTTTCCCCTGGGAAGTTCTCGCGCACTTTCTTGGCGCTGAGGGCATGGCGGGCTCGGGCGGACGACGAGTTAGAGGGGGGGACTGGCGAGGGGGTTTCTTCGAGGGCTCGCGTGAGAGAGGGGGAGAGAGGGAGAGGAAGAGGGGGGAGAGAGGAGAGAGAGGGTGGGGGGAAACAGAAGGTACCCAAAATTCTAATGGAGCACGTGAATGCACACATCGGCGCGATTTATGCATAGACAGGACCCCTTTCTCTCGCTTCAGTAGATTCGGATAAAGGGACCCATATAATACTCTCTGACTCAGCTTCAGGGATTCAAAAAGCTGGCAGAAGTGTCTTAAAGCTCTGCTGGGGGTCTGTCCGGTCCCCTCATGGCTTCATGCAAACTCCACATTCATCTTCAGATAAGGATTTGTGTATTCACCATTAAATTTCCTCAACGCAACGTACCTTGTCTTTAATGAGGAAATCTAAATTCATAGCCTTTGCATTTAACCGCACGCCCGGACTTTCATGTAAATGTATTTGTGTACAGAAAGAGGGAGGGGGGGGGTTAAATTTGACAAAGTGCTCGAGGAACTTGGCAGAGCCTCGGGACCCTGACAGACGCAAGGTTGAGTTTAGTTTTACTTGGGGACTGTTAGGGTAACACTAAAATGGTTCCTTTTACATTAAAACGTAATTATAAAATAAATTGCTTTATACATGCACCGATACAATGTTTAATGTGTCAAAAATCTACTAAAAAAAAGTAACGGGGAAAAAATATAGCAGAGGAAAATGCCCTCTTTTAATCTATTCATGTTTCGTAGTTACTTTTGAATATAAAACGAATCATTTGTACTGGCTAAGTAAAGGAACTTTGTAGACACTTTTGCAGTAGTGGGTGGAATCAAAAACTAAATTGCAAAAAAAAAAATGTGTTTACAAATATATCGAATACTTACGTACATGACTACACGTTGTACGCAAGGCTCTCAGAAACATTTTATTTTTCATT
>NC_051390.1:42815173-42817673 GCF_015228065.2 Penaeus monodon | reverse complement strand
ACAAGCAACTGCAAAAAACCACTTATGGGGTTAACAGAATGGGTTCGAAGTAAACAAGGAGTGCGACAGGGTTTCATTCTGTCTCCGCCCCCTCTTTAACATATATTTTGAAACAATTATGAGAGGTGTCTAGAGAATTTTGAAGGAACTTAGATGTTGGAGGATACAAAATATCAAATCTAAGGTACGCCGATGATATAGTTTTGATTGCCAGCAGTATCACTGAACTACAACAACTACTAGATAAAGTAAAAGAAGCAAGCGAAAAGGCTGGCTTTTTTCTTAATGCCCAAAAACTAAGATAATGAAAATTCAAAGATAACTGGCAATGAACAATGATGAACATGTTTCAATCAATGGAATGATTGTGGAAAATGTGAAAGAGTTTACTTATCTTGGATCTGTTTTAACTAAACATATGATGATTCACCGGAGATAAAAAGAAGAATTGCCATTGCCAAAATGCCACAAATTTCTCTCAAAACATCTGGGAAAAACCGAAGCATTACCTTACGGACAAAGCTGAGGTTATTGAACTCATTAGTTTTCCAATTGATCAATGGTTCTGAGTGTTGGGTGCTGAAAATAGATAGACAAGAAAAAGATCAATAGTTTGAAATGTGGTGTTACAGACGAGACTGCGTATTAGTGGACAGAGAAAAAGACGAATGATGAAGTGCTGAGAAAAATAAAATTTTAAAGACCGGCTGTTGGACATCTTCAACAGGAGGAAATTTAAAATTTATTGGTAAGTGTGAGAAGTAAAAAGTATTGAGAAAGACTTGTGACAGGGAAAGGTGATAGGAAACAGATGAAGAGGGCAAACCCAAGACAAGACTGAGCGACAACATCAAAGACATCTGCGGGTTGTCGATGGTACAAGTGGAAAGAAAGCGTAAGATCGAGTTTAGTGGCGAAGGATGGTGGAGAGGTCCACGGCTGCTCAAACATGAGCATACGTTATTGATGGATGAATATAGTATATGTTTTATGTATGATGTTTTTGTATATGTACACACACACACACCCCCACATTATTATAAATTTATAAAATATATATATAATATATATATATATATGTGTGTGTGTGTGTGTGTGTGGTGTGGTTGGGGTGTGTGTATATATTTGTGCGCGCGGGCACATGAGCACACGGGAGTTTTCAAATAATGGTTTAGTCTTACGGAGATACGATGCTGCCCTGTTGTTTAGTCCATGTATGGTCATAAGATAGAAGAGTTCAAATTTGAGGG
Source organism: Penaeus monodon (assembly GCF_015228065.2). Lineage (NCBI taxonomy): Eukaryota > Metazoa > Arthropoda > Malacostraca > Decapoda > Penaeidae > Penaeus > Penaeus monodon. Next base: position 42,816,423 of record NC_051390.1, on the reverse strand, counting down.
AAAAATATGGAGTTGGAGTCCCTAATGCAGTTCGTTGTCGATTGCGACCTTGTTCAGGCAACTCCTGTGACACTGCTGGTGCCGAACTGTATCGGTTTTTGCCGTTCCTTTGGGTCCATCAGCTGCGTGAAGAGAGGGAGCCTGCTGCAGGAGCAACAGCTTGTTCCTCACTTTCTTTCGCTCGGGCTTTGACAATAATGCCGTAGTCGAAAATTTACTGATAGTGGCCTTCGATATATATATGATTATATATATATTATATATATATTATATATAGAGAGAGAGAGAGATGAGAGAGAGAGAGAGAAGAGAAGAGAGAGGAGAGAGAGAGAAAGAAGAGAGAGAGAGAGAGAGATAGAGGGGAGAGATGAAGTGTTGTGTGTATATAACATATAAAATATATTTTATATATATATATATATATATATATATATATATATATATGTGTGTGTGTGTGTGTGTATGTGTGTGTGTGTGTGTTGGGGTGTGTGTGTATATATATATATTATTATATATATATATATATATATATATATATATATATATATATGCATACATGTATATATGTGCAATGTGTGTGTATTCATCTTAAAAATCGGGCGTGAAAGTTTGATAAGTCTGAGTGTGCGTCCTGACCGATTCCCGGGTTGGTTTCCCGCGGTTGCAGCCGCGGGGCCCCCTTCGGGCTGAGTGCCCGCTAGATGAAGTGGGAGGCATTTTACTTTTGAAACTGAATTAGGGCTATGAACTTTCAAATCAGATGTGTCTTTTTTGTGATAGAATATCAGAACTTTAACATGGAGGCCAGAGGAACTTTTAAACCCCGCTCTGATGGCAGCCAGTCGTAAAAAATTAAACATCATTACGTTGATACTATTACTATTTTTATATATCTATTTGCGCACGCGTGGGGTGTGGTGTGTGTTGTGTGTGTGTGGTGGTGTGTGTGTTGTGTGTTGTGTGTGTGTGTGTGGTCGGTGTGAGTGTGTGTTTGTGTGGATGGAGTGTGTGTGTGTGTATGTGAGTGTGTGTGTGTGTGTGGGGTGTGTGTGTGTGTGTGTGTCTGTAGTCTAACCCCTCATTGTGTCTTTGGAGATTATATCTTTCACTGCTTTCGCTTGTGAGGAAGGTCAGTTCTTCTAATCATCTCAAAAGTGTAAACCATTACGCTGTTTGTTTAAATTAAACTACTAATGATATCAGCCGCTCGCAAAAAAAAATATACTAAATTTTCAAAGGCGAAAAAAAAA
>NC_051390.1:42793134-42815073 GCF_015228065.2 Penaeus monodon | reverse complement strand
GTGTTTTTTTTTTTTTAAATGTGGGGGGGCTTGTTTTTATTTCGTATGTATATTATTTGTATATTTTTAAAAAACATACATACGCACACACGAACACACACACACCACACACCCACACACACACCATACACAGACCACACACACACACCACGCCCCACACAATATCTATATATATATTATATATATTATATATCTATATATATATATTATTTTATATTATATATTCATTCATATATATATATATTATATTAATATATATATTATATTATATATATATATATTCATTCATATACATATGTTATATAGTTATTTATATAGCTATATATATATGTACATAAATATTTGAAATGTACATTTTTAAATATATATATTTATATATAAAATTATATATATATATATATATATTTTATATATATTTTATTATATACATATGTATCTATGTATCATGTATATACAAAACAAACACACACACACACGCACACACCCCACACACACACACACACACACACACACATACACACACACACACACACATATATATATATTATATATATATATATATATATATATATATTTTATATATATATTATATATATATATTTTATATATATATATATATGCATGCAATTATTTGTGTATGTACAATATATTTACTTGCATTTATGTATATATGTTTGTATGTAGATGTGTATATATGTATATATGCATGTATATATGTATGTATGTAGATATGTACATATGTATGTATCCATGTATATGAAAATTTGAAGGGTATCATTGTATACGAAGTTAAGTTAATTAAGTTTATTTACCACCCTGGCTATCTGCTCAGGCGTGGGCAATTATGATTACAGTTTTACATATATCTGACATAGTACAGTAGTCTGTAACTACTGTAATTGTACAAGGTAAAATATAAATATAAATCATACATCATACAAAAATTATTGCTTTCATACGCTTTTGCCACTGTGTTTGAATAACACTGTTATTTGCTACGGTAGTTATTACATAGTAAATTTAGGGTATAGTACGAGTAATCTTCCAATGTATCAGATGAAATGAAATATTCACATAGTTTTTATACCTCAGTTAGGTGGTCTGAAAGGCTGTATCACATGCCCATTCCGAAATATAGTGCTCAAGCGTTCGTTTGTTTTCTTCGTTACACAATCTAAAATCTAGATTCATCTGCACTTCTTGCACCGTGCAGTTGCCAGTACATTCTGTAACCAAAACGTATTCTGGCAAAACCACGCCCATACTGTCTGGTTTGACTTGGGTTTGCCACCCATAGAAGGCTTGCCATCTCTATACTGATCGTAGTGCCTTATGGTACAGCTTTCAGGCCTTTTGAGTGTTAATCAGATCTACTAGTTCTTCCTTATGAGAACTTTTCAATATATGTGCAACCCTAGCAAGAGGGATCCCGAGATCTATGTTCACAGAATCTTTGCTGTAGGCTTCTTTCGCCATTTGTCTACGGGTCTTGCTTGCGTATCCCAACATGAGATGGTATCCATACAAATTGAATGTTGAATTACGCTCTGTTGCATAGGTTTCGCTTAATGCAACGCACAATTTCCTCATCGCCACCTGCTTTGAAAGAAATTTTGCGTCCGAAGAGCACTTTGAGAATCACAGAAACTACTCCAGAGCCCTAGACATTAAGAATTCCGTTTCGAGGAGTATACCGCCAGCTCCGTTTGTGTAGTGTGGCCCAGTTTTGTATTCTCATATTAACTTGATGTTGTAGTAAGCCATTTTTGTATACAGCGCAAGCACAACCAGCTTTGTATCCAGACTGTACGGATCCCTCGGCGTAACACTCATATGCATCATCGCCCATAGATTCTGTGTGTTCCTTTAACGTTGCTAGCGCAATTTGTTTCAACACATAGTTATGCACCCTGTTTTTTATGGTAGACATGTAAGGTGCACGATCAATGTTGAATTCTTCCATGGTGGAATGGATCGACCTTTTGGTATTTTACTAATTGGAACAATGAGTTTTATAATGTTCATGGAGATTTTGGTTATCAGAGGGCGCGCGTGTGTGTGATTAGTCCCGTCTACTTGCCTGATTTTATGTTGCAGTTGTTTTTGGAAATCTGAGAGATACGAGGGTTCCCTCAGAGCTTTGACCCCAAATTTGATGGAAATAAATATTATTCTATCAGAAATGGATGGTAAGTTTAATTCTGATCTCATGTTTACTATTCTTGCTGTTCTCGGGACGCCGAGATAGCTTCATTTTACACTACCTCCAAGCTACCTATTTCTGATTCCTTACACTGCAACAAGTGCAGTGCATGGTAGTCTACAACTGACCTTATAAAAGCCAAATAAAACAGTCTAGCGAGCTTAACATTGATGCCTTGTTCTCTTTCGACAAGAACTTTCAAAGGTTTCAATCTCTCTCTCTTCTTTAGAGAGAGGACCAGGTGTGCATCATTTACGTTCACCCCGAGATATTTATACTTGTGGCATATGTCAAACTCCTGGTAAGCTATGCGAAAAGTGGGTGGGGGTATACGAGGTAGTGAAATAAGGGTATAGCTATCCGTAGACTTTTTCCCACTTTCTATGACCTGTTTCGTACTTGTTTGTCTCTCTCTCTCTCTTCTCTCTCTCTCTTCTCTCTCTCTCTCTCTCTCTCTCTCTCTCTCTCTCTCTCTCTCTCTCTCTCTCTCTCTCTTATATATTTTTATATTTTTATATATAATATATATATTATAATATATAATAAATATATATATTTATATATATATATATATATATATATAATATATATATATTATATATATATAATATATGATATATATAGGTGTGTGTGTGTGTTTATATAGATAGATAGATAGTTTAGATAGAAATATATAAAATCTATTTATTTTTTTATCTATTTATACATTCGTGTGAATATGCATATGTTTATAATATATATATAATTATATATATATATATTTTATATATAATATATATATATATTATATATATAATATAATATATATATATATATATAAAATATAAAATATATGGAAAATATATATGCACGCCCCAGCACATTCATATATGTGTGTGTGTGTGTGTTGTGGGGTTTTATTTTATATATATATATATAATATAAAATATATATATATATATATAAAATATATATATATATATATATATATATACATTATATATATTCTATATTTACATAAATTATAAAATTTTCTATTTTTATTTATTTATTTTTATATACATATGTTATATATAATATATATATATATTATATATAAAATATATATATATATATCTATATATATTATAATATATCTTATTTTATATATTTTATATATATATGTGGTGGTGTGTGTGTGTGGTGTGTGTATATTATAATATATATATATATATATATTAATATTATTATATATATTATTATATTATTTATATTGTGTTGTGTGTGTGTGTGTGTGTGTGTGGTGTGTTGTGTGGTGTGTGTATGTGTGTGTGTGAGCGTGTGTGTGTGTGTGTGTGTGTGTGTGGTGTGTGTGTTGTGTGTGTGTGTGTATATACATATTTTATATATATATATATTAAATATATATATATATATATATTATATATATATATATATATTATATATATAAAAAGTATTATATATATATGTATATATAATGTATTTATATATATATATATGTGTGTGTGTGTGTGTGTGTGTATGTGTGTGTGTGTGTGTATGTGTGTGTGTGTGTTTGTGTGTGTGTGTTTATGTACACATAGGGACACACTCACATACAAATGTATGTGTGGTGTGGCGTGTGGTGTGTGTGTGTGTGTGTAGGGTGCATATATATATATATAATATATAATTATATATAATATATATAAAATTATATATTATATATATATATATATATATATATATATATATATATATATAGACACACAAAATAAAATATGTACTTTTTATATGTATATATATGTGTGTATGAATATATATATAATATATATAATATATAATATATATATATATATATATCTATAATATATTATATATATTATATATATTGTATAAGCATATAATATACTATAATATACAGGGACGGATCATCTCAGATCATTTTGGGGGTTCGTGAACGTTGGGCTGAGTTTTTTTGAACAGTTGTACCAGGTGGATCCTCCAACAGTTAGCTTGGATTGCAAGCGATGTCTCAGTGCCTGTGCCGAACCCCCCCATCAGCGAGGAACCTCCTACCCTAACAGAGTTAGGCTGGCGATTTTCCCAAAACTGAAGAGTGGGAAAGCTGCAGGGATATGTGATATCCCTGCTGAACTGCTAAAGGTGGGGTGAACCTATGGCTCGGGGCCTGCATACAGTCCTGACTGCCATTTGGCAGTCTGGTACCATTCCCCTGACCTGCTGAGGGGCGTGGTTCATCCCTCTCTGGAAGGGGGAAAAGGGGGTCGATGGGACTGTAAGCAACTACCGTGGCATTACATGCTCAGCATACCAGGCAAGGTTCTCGCTCAAAATTCTCTGAAACGGATCCGCAACCACCCACGAGACACCCGAGACCGGAGCAGTCTGGATTTACTCCTGGCAAGTCCACAATAGACCGTATAAATAGCGCTTCGAATAATTGTGGAACGCCGTCGTGAGTTTGGTCGTGGGCTGCTTGCAGCCTACATCGACCCAAGAAGGCGTTTGACTCGGTGCCATCGGGGAAACGCTATGGAGACCTAGGCTCAGGGAATTCCGACACAGATTATTGGGCCTGATAGCAAGCCTCTATACTGGTACTGAAAGTGCTGTAAAGTGTGGTGGGGTATGTCGAATTCTTCCCGTTAATTCAGGGGTGAGGCAAGGCTGTGTCCTTGCACCCACACTTTTCAACATTGTATGGACTGGGGTAATGGGCAGAGCTACTAGCCAAAGTCAGTGCGGAGCAACACTAGGCAATATTAAGGTCTCGGACCTGACTTTGCCGACGATGTTGCCATCCTATCTGAGTCCTTGGGTCACTTGTGGCGGCTCTTGAGCTTTACAATGAGGCGAAGCCCCTAGGCTTAGAGGTCTCCTGGACCAAGACCCAAAATTCAGGACTTTTGGGGGGCCTTTAGGGGAACCCGTTCAGTCGATCCATGCTTTCGGCGAGGACGTTGAAGTCACAGAAAGTTTTACATACCTTGGTAGCGTAGTCCATATCTCTGGGTTGTAGACAGGAAGTCAGTAAAACGGATTGGTTGGCAACAGGAGCCGAACTCGATCAACAAGAGCGTTTGGAGATGTCGGTACCTATGCAGAAGGGCCAAGCTGCGTGTCTTCAAGGCCTTGATACTTCCAGTTTTGCTCTAGGAAGCGAAACATGGACGCTATCCAGTGCCTTGGAGTCTCGCCTTGATGCCTTTTGTAACAAGTCCCCTTCGCCGGATCATGGGGTACAGTTGGCAGGACCACGTGTCCAACCGGCGGTTACACCGTGAGACGGGATGGGACCTGTTACTTGCATAATCCGGGATCGCCAACTCAGGCTATATGGCCACCTAGCTCGCCTCCCTATGGACGAAACCCTGCCCACCAGGTTTTTTCTCTCTGCGAGACAACCCTGGGTGGAGGAGACACTGTGGGACGTCCTAGGAGATCCCTGGCTTGGGCAGCTCGACGAGACCTGTCGTGAGGAACTAAGATGGGCCGTGTGCCTGCCTGGAGACTCGCCTCGAGGGATCCTCGTGGCTGGAAGCGAAGGGTGGATGCGGCCATGCGCCCCCGTCGGCGTTAGCCCCTTGATGATGATGATGATATATATACATTTCTTTTTTTAATGCGTGTGTATATATATATTTTTATATATATATATATTATATATATATATATATATATATATATATATATATATATATATATATATATTATATGTGTGTGTGTGTGTGTGTATATTATACATGTATATATATATGAAATATATATATATTAAAATTTTATATATATTTTTTATATATATATAAAATATTATATTAATATATATATATATTTTGTGTGTGTGTGTGTGTGTGTGGTGTGGTGTGTGTGTGTGTGTGTGTGTGTGTGTGGGGTGTGTATGTGTGTTGTGTGTGTGTGGTTTTCCAACATATGCTCCATTAAGATCAATTAATTTCTGCATACATTGATACCAGCTTATAAGTCCGTCTGAGGAAAACTGAGGTTCATGTTACCTGTTTAATGTCAGAGCAGCTCTTTTTACATCTTCAACCGATGGAAAATTGGTACTTTTTTTTTTTTTTTTTTTTTTACAAAAACCGTCGGAGGGAGGTAAATCAGGGATGTAAGATTTCCCATCGTAATTCACGTAGTACAGCTATTTTCTACCAAGCGTTGTGAGTGAATGCCTTGTCGCGGTGGAAGAGAATGCGTTCATGTAGGTTTCCAGGGCATTTTCTGAGATTTTTTTGGACATTTTTCTCATAATGCATTCATAATAAGCTGGTGTTATTGTTTTCTTGCCCTCAAGGAAGTCAACAAACAAATTCCCCTTTGCATTCCATTATGCATGACCTTTCCTCTTCAACGCTCAGAATGTTCAGGTGCATTGAAATCAAAATCCTTTCATATGATTTTTAATTATGTTTTTCCACAAACTTTTTAAATTCCTCTCATATGTATATAAGTATGCATACATACATATATATATATATATATATATATATATATATAATAATAATATATATATTATAATAAATATATATATATATTATTATATATATATCAAAATTTATGGTATGTGAGGTTTTTGCATATAAAACCCCCTCCCTACTTAACTAATAGATTCCCCCCTAGATGGATAAATCTGGTCTTCTTAATGAATTTTTTTGGAATTTTTTTACTTTTTTTGGTTTTTTTTTTTTCGGAAAACGGGGGGGGGAAATAGTTTTTTTCATTTTTTAAACAAAACCCCCTCCAAAAGGGCTACCTTTATTTTCTTTGATTTTTTTCCCCCTTTTTTACATGCCCCCAAAAGGGTGCAGTGCATGGTAGTCTACAACTGCCTTTATAAAAAGCCAAATAAAACAGTCTAGCGAGTTTAACATTGATGCCTTGTTCTTTTTTCGACAAAAATTTTCAAAGGTTTCAATTCCTTTTTCTTTAAGAGAGGACCGGTGTGCACTTTTACTTCACCCCGAGAATTTTAACTTGGGCATATGTCAAACCCCTGGAAGCTATGCAAAAAAGTGGGGGGGGTAACGAGGTAGTGAAAAAAGGGGTATGCTACCCGTAGATTTTTTTTCCCACTTTCTAGACCTGTTAGTATTTGGGTTCCCTTTTCCCTCTCTTCCTCTTCTCTTTCTCTCTCTTCTCTCTCTCTCTCTCCCCTCTCTCTCTCTCTCTCTTCTCTCTCTCTTTTTATATATTTATATATTATATAAAATATATTATTATAAATTATAAAATTTTTTTTTATATAGCCTATATATATATATATATATAATATATAATATAATTTTTTAATATATATATATATATTATATATATATATAAAATATATATAATTATATAATAAAATTTGATTATAAGGTGTGTGTGTGGTTTATATAGATAGATAGATGATAGATAGAAATATAATAATTATTTTTTTATTATTATTTATACATTGGGTTGAATATGTATTTTAATATATATATAATATTATATTATTATTTTATATATAATTATATATATAAATATAATATATATATATTTTAATAAAATATATTATTATATATATATATAAAAATGGAAAAATATTTTGCCGCCCCAGCACATTCATTATTGTGGTGTTTTGGGTTGTGTTTATATTTTAAATTTATATAATAATATTAATATAATATATAAATTATTTAATTATTATTATATATATATTATATTATATATTTATAATATTTTATTATAATAAATATATATTTTGGGGGTTGGTGTGTTGTGTGTTATTTTTAATATTATATATATATATTTATATTATTATATATATTATTATATTATTTTTGGGGGTTTTGTGTGTGTGTTTGTGGTGGGGGTTTTTGTGTGTGTTATGTGTGTGTGTGAGGGTGTTGTGTGTGTGTGTGTGTGTGGTGTGTCTGGTTTGTTGTGTGTGTTGGTGTGTGTGTTTGGGGTGTGTGTGTGTATATACATATTTTAAAAATTAAAATATATTAATATATATATATATATATTATATATTATATTATTTATATATATATAAGTATTATATATTATGATAATAATGTATTTTAATTAAAATGTTGTGTGTGTGGGGTTTTGGTATGTGTGTGGTGTGTGTATGTGTGTGTGTGTTTTTGTGTGGTGTTTATGTACACATACGACACACCCATACAAATGAGTGTGGTGGCGTGTGGTGTGTGTGTGTGTGTGTATGTGCATATATATAATATATATATATTTTAAATTATATAATTATATATTTTTATATATATATAATATTTAAAATTTATATATATTATATTATATATATAAAATTATAATGTACATATTATATAAATTTTAAATATATATATATATATATATATAATATTATATTATATAATATATATATTTATATATATATATATTATAGACCACCATTATAGTACTTTATTGTATAATTTTGTGATAATATAATAATAAAAATAAATATATTAAAAAATTATATACTATAATATATTAATAAATTTATTTTAAAAGCATAATATCCCCTATAATAACAGGAGGACATCTCGATCTGTTGGGTTCGTAAACGTTGGGCTGAGTATTTTGAACATTTTGTACCAGGTGGATCCTCCAACAGTTAGTTTGGGATTGCAAGCGATGTCCAGTGCCTGTCCGGGGAACCCCCCATCAGCGAAAACCCCTACCCTAACAAGTTAGGCTGGCTTTTTCCCAACTGAAGGGGGGGAAAGCGCGGGCATATGTGAATCCCTGCTAAACTGCAAAGGGGGGGTGAACCTGGGGGCTCGGGGCCTGCATACAGCCTGACTCCTTTTGGGCAGTCTGGTACCATTCCCCTGCCTGTGAGGGGCGTGGTCACCCTCTCGGGAAGGGAAAAGGGGGATCGATGGGACGAAAGAAAACTACCGTGGCATTACATGCCAGCATCCCAGGCAAGGTTCTCCCAAACATTCTCTGAAACGGATCCGAAACCCCCTACGAGACACCAGAGCCCGGATCTGGATTTACTCCTGGCAATCCACAATAGACCTAAAATAGCGTTTCGAATAATTGTGGAACGCCGTCGTGAGTTTGGTCGTGGGCTCTTGCAGCCTACATCGACCCAAGAAGGCTTTTGACCGGTGCTGGGGAATCGCTATGGAGCCTGGGCTCGGGGAATTTCGACACAGATTTTGGCCTGATAGCAAGCCTCTATACTGGTACTGAAAGTGCTGAAAAGTGGGGGGGGGGTATGTCAATTCTTCCCGTTAATTCGGGGTGGGGAAAAGGCTGTGTCCTTCCCCCACATTTTCAAAGTATGGACGGATAAGGGCGGGGGTACACCCAAAGTCAGTGGGGAGCAACACTGGCAAATTTTAAGGTCTGGGGCCCTTTTGATTTTGCCGACGATGTTCCCACCCTATCGAGTCCTTGGGGTCATTTTGTGGCGGCTCTTGGTTTAAAAATGGGGGCGAACCCCTAGGCTTAGAGGTCCCCTGGACCGACAAGTTCAGGTTTTTGGGGGCCTTTAGGGAAACCCCCGTTCATCACCCATGCTGCGGCGAGGACGTTGAAGTCACAAAAAATTTTTACATCCCCTTGGTAGCGTATCCATATCCGGGGTTGTAACCCAGGAAGTCAGTAAAAAACGGTTTGGGTTTGGCAACAGGACCCCGAACTCGATCAAAAGAGCGTTTGGAGATGTCGGTACCTATAAAGGCCCAAGCTGGTGTCTTCAAGGCCTTGATATTCCATTTTGCTCTAGGAAGCGAAACATGGACCATCCAGTGCCTTTGGAGCTCGCCTTGAGCCTTTTGTAACAATCCCTTCGCCGGTCAGGGGGTACAGTTCGGGACCACGTGTCCAACCCGGTTACCCCTAGACGCAGGGCCCTGTTATTTGCATAATCCGGGATCCCCAACTCGGGCTTTTGGCCACCTACTCGCCCCCTATGGACGACCCTGCCCACCAGGTTTTCTTCTGCGAGAAAACCCCGGGTGGAGGAAATGGGGGAGTCCTAGGAGATCATGGTTTGGGGCAGCCGACGAGCCCTGTCGTGGGGAACTAAGAGGGGCCGTGTCCCTGCCTGGAGACTCGCTCGGGGGATCCTCGTGGTGGAAGCGAAGGGTGGAGCGGCCATGCGCCCCCGCGGCGTTAGCCCCCTTTATGATGATAGTATAATAATTTCTTTTTTTTTGCGTGTGTATTATATATTAAAATTTTATATTTATATATTTATATATATTAATATATATATAAAATATATATATATATATATATATGTTGTGTGTGGTGTGTATTTTTAATGTATATATATAGAATATAAATATATATTTATATATATATTTTTATATATATAAAATATATATTAATATATATATATATATGGTGTGTGTTGTGTGTGTGGGGTTTTTTGTGTGTGTGTGTGTGTGTGTGGTGGGTGTGTATGTGGTTTTTTGGGGTTTCCAACATAGCTCCCTTAAGACAAATTTAAATTTTGCAACATTGATACCGTTATAAGCCGTCTGGGAAAAAAGAGGTTCTGTTTCCTGTTTAATGTCAACAGCCTTTTTTACATCTTCAACCGATGGAAAAAAGGTAATTTTTTTTTTTTTTTTTTTTTTACAAAAACCGGGAGGGGGGTAAATCAGGGATGTAAAATTTCCCCTCGTAAATTTACGAGTACGCTTTTTTTACCAAACGTTGTGATGAATGCCTTGTCGCGGGGGAAGGAATGCGTTCATGAGGTTTCCGGGGGATTTTTTTGAGATTTTTTTGGGCATTTTTCTCATAATGCATTCATAATAAGCAGGGTTATTGTTTTTTTGCCCTCGAGGAAGTCAACAAACAAATTCCCCTTTCATTCCATTAGCTGACCTTTCCCCTTCAACGCCAGAATGTTAGGGGCATTGAAAACAAATCCTTTCATGTATTTTTAAATTTTGTTTTCCACAAAATTTTTAAATTCCTCTCATATGTATATAATATGATCATCAAATTTTTTATTATATATATTATTATATATAAAATATATATATAATAATAATATATATATTATAATAAATATATATATATATTATTATATATATATACAACTTTATGGTATGTGTGGGTTTTTGCATATAAACCATCCCTCCCTACTTAACTAATAGATTCCCCTTGAGCATGGATAAAATCTGGGGCTTCTTAATGATGGGTAGATATTCCCTGGGTCTAATGTTTTTGGGGGGCCTGGTGGGGAAGAGCAGTTAGGTGAATATATTATAACCGTGTGTGTGTGTGTATATATATATTGTGTGTGTGGTGGTGTGTGTGTGTGTGTGTGTGTGTGTGTGGTGTGGTTTTTGTGTATGTGTGTGTGTGTGTGTGTGTGTGTTTATGGTGTGTTATGTGTGTGGGCGTGTGTGTCTGTGTGCGCGTGTGTGTGACTTTGTGTGTGGTGTTTGGGGGTGTGTTGTCTGTGTGTGTGTGTATGTTGTAGATAGTACCTAATAATAGAGAGTAATGGATATAAAATTCACACAATATATGTGTTACCATTTAGGTTATATATATACATATATAATAATATATATACATATATATTAAAATTTTTACAAAATAATATATATATTTTATATTATTATATAAATATATATATATATATAATTAACATATTATATACAATTTATATATTTATATATGTATAATTTTAGCTATATGTACATATGATGTAGGAAAATTTTATAGATACATACACACCAAGTAATCAATACACACACATATACGCACATCTGAACATCTGTAAGTGTTGTACCGTATACGTGTATTGTGTACGTGCTGACATACAAACACACACAAACCTGCACACACACCACACACTGCCAAAAACCCCAAAAAACACGCACACACACACGCACACACACACCACCACACACACACACACCACACACACCCCCAAAAACACACCACCCACAAAACCAACACAACCACACACAAACAAAACAACCACCACACACATTATATAAAATTTAATAATATTATATAATATTTACGTATAATAATTACAAATAATGTTTTAGCTGTATGTATGTTTTATTATTTTATATATCAAAAAGATTTATTTTAAGAACATTAATGATTCGCAAGTAGATCATATAAAACGAACAAAATTCTACGGATATCAAACCCCCATTTCACACCCGAAACCCCTTTTACCCTTTGAATTTTCCCACTACACCTAAATTGGTCATTAAACTTGGACTTTAATTTTAGAAAAAAAACATATACGTGCATTTTACATATTTTCGTATCTGCATAACATATATATATATATATATATATTAATATATATATATATTTATATATATTATATATATATATTATAATATTATTATAATTTTTGGGCACAATGCATAATATTGATCAGTGTGTGTGCATTTTTGTGTGTGTGTGTGTGTGTGGTATGTAATAACTTTATATTATTATATATATAAAAATTTTATATATATATATATTTTATTATATAATAATTTTGTAAATATTAAAATATATGTGTGTGTGTGTGTGTGGTGTGTGTGTGGTGTGTGTGTGTGTGTGTGTGGTGTGGTTTGTGGTGTTGGGGGTTTTGTGCGTTTTTGTGTTGTAGTGTGTGTGTGTGGTGTGGGGGTGTGTGTGTGTGTGTGGTGTGTGTGTTTGTGTGTGGTGGTTTGTATGTGTAATTGGTGTGTGTGTGTGGTTTTGTGTTGGTGTGGTGTGTGTGTGGTGTATCGTGTGTGATATGTATATATATATATATAATTATTATATAATATAATAATATATATATATATATATACATACAATATATAATATAATTAAAAATTTTTTATATAATTAATTAAAAATATATCTATATATTTTTATAATATATTACATACATACATATATAAATAATATTAATATATTATATAAAAATTTATATATATATTATATAATTTTATATATATAATATTAAAATATTATATATTTATATATATTTATTATATATATAAAATTAATATATATAATTATATAAAGATCATACACATATAGATATACATTCTATGCATATGTATATAATATACAATTTGATATATGTATATATAATATAAATATAAAAACATATGTATATGTTATATGCCATATCATAATAAAAAATGTGTAAAAGATATATAATATTATATAATATAATAATTTAAATAATATATATATATATATATAAAATATAGTTTTTTTTTTTGGGTTGGGGTGTGTGTGTTTTGGGGTGTGTGTGGTGTGGGGTTTGGGGGGTGTGTGGTTTTTGTGGGGTGTGTGTTTGTGTGTGTGTGTGTGGGGAGCGTGAGTGTGTGTTAGTGTGTTTTTTTTTTTGGGTGTGTGGTGCATGATATGTATACATACTGTTATGGCATATATAAAAAAAAATGAAAATACACACACACTGCCCACATACTGTAAACAATACATAGCAACGAATATACGCTGCACCCCTCTGTCCCCAGCAGTTTCCTTTCCTCCTGGGCGGACGGGGTCCCCTTTTTGCTTTTCTTTTGACACTTTGCGCCGGAAAAAACACCCCCCCAAAAAAGGGACATTGCAGAAAAAAACAGAGAGGAGAAAGAGAGAGACGACACCAGCCCAACCCACTGGGGTCCAGATCCACCTCTCTCCTCGCCCCGGGACACGGGAGTTTTTGGGGGGGGCCCCTCACACTCCTTCGTAAAAAACCCAACAAGCAAGACTTTTTCTTTACCTGCCTGAGGCCCCCCTCTCTCTCCCTTCTCTTCCTCTCCTTTCTCTCTCCTCTCTTTCCACAACAAAACCACACTCACACAAAATAAACACACCCCACACACACACACACACACCACACACACACAACACACACGAAAAAATATATTTTATATTATATATTAATATAATATAAAAATTTATAATATATTTTTATATAATATAATATAGGGGGCCGCGGGGGCCCAAATGGTTGAGCGTCGGATAAAGACTGCCGACGGCAATAAAGAGTTCGAGGGTTGAGCATGGCCGGCGCGTTTTCCCCTTGGGGCAAGGGAACTTCACCCTTTTGCCTGCCACCCGCTTGGTGGAAAAGCCAGCCCAAGTCAGTGCCGGGTAAAAGAGATGGTGAAAAAAAAAAAAAGGCGGAAGGCAATGGCAAACCACCGCTCTAAATTGCAAATAAAACATGGGAAACCCGTGATGGTCAATGCCGCGGGGGCCGAAGGGTTGGCGTCGGACTCAGGACTGTCAAAGGCAATCTGAGTTCGAGGGTTCGAGTCACGGCCGGGCGCTTTTTCCCCTTGGGAAAGGAATTACCTCGTTTGCCTACCTACCCAGGGGTGGTAAAAGCCACCCCAAGTCGTCTGGTCCCAAAGCCGGATAAATAGGAGAAGATTACCTAAAAAAGGTAACCCGGCACTCTCCGTGGAAAGGAACGGGGACCCTCCACGACCACCCCAAGAGCATCACAACATGAAAACTACAATTTAAAATCATGCTGTGACCACGGCGGGTCAGACAAACCTACCGTTAAAAAGGGGGATTTATAATATATTTTAATATATATATATAATATAATTATATATAATAATATATATATATAATATATATAAATATATATTTATAGTCTTTTTGCACTAAGCAAACAAGAAAGAGGGAGTTGTATGTGGTTCTTTTCAGCGCATTTATAACTTTTAAAAATTAGCTCAAAAAGTTTGAATATTCATCCCGGAATTTTATGCAAAATTGAAATTAAACACCAAAATTGTTTTTTAAGGACAGTGGCATGGAAAAAAAATATCATTAAAAAAAACTTTTGAAAAAAGGGCAAAAAAATGAGACGGGGACCGAAGCGGGGGGAAAAAATTGGGAAAAATTTAATAATAAAACGTAAATATGCTAAAAAGCATTTATGAAAAATTCAGTCCATCTAGCATTCGCGTGCTCTCTCCTCCTCTCTCTCTCCCCTCTCTCTCTCTCTTCTCTTCTTTTCCCTCCTGCTCCGCCGCTCCTTCTTCTCTGGTCATTCTCTCTCTCTCTCTCTTCTACTATCTATCTTCTATCTAACTATCTACTATCTATCTATCTAATCTATCAATCTCTCTCTCTCTTAACTGTTTTACTGTTGCAGTGAAAATAATAAGAGCCCAAAAGGGAAAGCAGGTTGTTTTATTCACCCGACGTACTTCTAACGAGTTTATCCCACATTTGGAATTTTGGACTTTCGTATGCTGTGACTATGCATCATTAAAAGAATAGTAATACGTATGAAATCGCTCATTCAGCCGATAAAAGAATATTCTTCTTAGCAACAAGTTTAACCCTTTCAGATATATATTTCCCAATTCAAAAAACGATACGTTTAGAGGCATAAACCCCTCTTTATATATAGGATTGTGAGACGAAATGACAAATCATATGTAAAGAAATGCGAATTCTTTGAACTTTACCCTTTAGATATGTCTGAAGTACCTTCTGAAAAGAATTTTGCTGGGTACCTCCCAATCCCACGATCACTTTGATATGAAGCTAACTCTGAACGTTGGCCATCAAGAGACTTTCATCTCTTCTCTATCATCCTCGAGTGCTGCCAAATTAGCGATAAGGGCATACGAATCCTAAATCCAGAAAGCATAATCTGTTGGGGGATCGGCGCTTCATTTAAATTTATAGAGATTTTTTCCCCAAATTGCAATAACACTGCATGTTGAAAATTTTGTAAATGATCGTGTAGTCAACACAATGTCAATGCTCCTCTCGGCCCCTTTTATTGCACTCACAAAAATCGCCCGTCAACGATATCCATAAACTTTAATGGAGATCAATTCATACACTAGCTGCTTCGGGGTCTGGAAGGAAGTGCATAAAAAAAAGTCAGGAACGGCAATCAAAAGGAAGTGGGTAACTCATAAGATTCAATTCGAGTTGAATAAATGGGCGTACAAATGTCTTTAACGAATTGTTGCACCTTCGATAGGAGGCTATGTGCTTCTTCAACAAGTAAGCTTTTTTGGGCATACAAAACATCCACTTTTCATAATGATATATATTCCGTGTTATTAGACATTTTAGATTTAGAAGAAATTTTGGTTATTGATTAGTAATTACAGTACATCTTCCTTTTGATGACTAATGGTGCTCGTATCTCCCATACAGCAGATGAGACAAACACTTTAATGAGACCAGTATGCTCACTCTACTGTATGTGAATACCGTGTACTGTTAAATTTCTTCCTGTGTCGATTAATGGGGGTGTTTAGTAGATTAATTTTTGTGTAGTTCAAGATTTTTCAATGATATCATCATTCTCATCAACAGCTGAAGTGCTACGCTATGATTCTTATAATAAATTTTTTGTTATCATCACCTGTTACATCACATTGCTGTCATCATTAATTTTAGTGATTGCAGTAAAATTTGCATTAACATCATACCCAACTGATCTGTTAAAAGCAACATTCCTTCCTTTTTGGTAAAAAAATTAATACCCCTTTACCTTCTTGTATAAACGTCCGAACGTCTCCTGTCCTAATCTGCTCCCAAAGGGCCCTGTATCCTTGTTTTTTAGTTGGGGCCCCATCGTCTTTGTCAACAAAATCGCGACGTGGCGTTTTGTCTCGTATCCTTCAATCATCGTCAACATCGAACAAAAGGAGATTTTGCACAATGAGGGCTTTTCATCGACCGCAGGGATAAGGGGGAGGGCGGAGAGTGTTTCTGTTAAAAGTCAATCTGTCGGTCCTTTATAGAAAACCTAGATTGAATTTCTGTATGTAAACAAATAGAACAATGAATGCGGTGTATCTGTATAACACATAAACATACACAGCGCACATATTACCACACACACATACATATGTATGTGTGTGGGGTTTATGTATCTATGAAAACCCACACCCCCACACACACACCCCAAAAAAAAAACCCCCCCCCACACACCCCAAAAAAAAAAAAAAAAAAAAAAAAATTTTATATATATATTATATATATATAATATATATTTTTTTATATATAATAAAATATATATATATATATTTTAATATAAAATTATTTATTTATTTATGATGTAGTAATAAAATATAATATAATATTAATAGAATTATAATAATATATTATATAAAAATTATTTTAAATAATAATGATAAAAATAATTTATAGATATTTTTTAATATTTTCATATATATATATATATATAACAATATTTATATATAATATATATATCTTTTTTGTATTATAGAAATAGATAAAATATATTTTATTGATAAATATAGATATATATGATTTTATAGATATTGGATAATATATATATATATATTAATAGGATATATATCATAATTATAATATTTTATGTGGGATATTGTATATTTTAAAATTAATATATATATCCTAATAATATATATATAAAATATAATAATAAATAATAATAAAACAATATATATATATATATATATATATATATTTTAATATATATATATTTAAAATTTTTATATATATATCTATATATTATATTATTTTAGACTTGCACACCCCTTTATATATATATATATATATATTATAAAATATATATTAAAATATATATTTTTAAAATATATATTTTTATAAAATATATAGATTATATATATATATATATTATATATATATATATATATAATATAATATATATTATTATATATATATACTATATATATATATATATATTATATATATTATATATATATATATATATATTCTTCTTATTTTCCTTTTTTCTTTCATTCTTTTTCATTTTACCTCTCGCTTCATTCATTTAAAATCATTGTTCATTGCGTGTGTGTGGATGAGTTTGGTATGTCTGCTTTTCCTTGTTTAGCTTTATTCCCTTAAAGCTGAAGTCCTTCTCGGTTGACATCGACCACTCGTAATCTTTTGGCTGGAAGAAATACAAACATTTCCCCGAACTACTCTCGACGTCGCGTGAGAACGAGGAAGGCAAGAGGATTGAAAACGTGCAATTTTAATGAACAGGTGGGAAAGGTAAAATACAGGAAGTGAGAAGTGCAAACAGACCAAAGGCGAGAGAGGGAAAAAGAAAGAGAAAGTATGAATGTTTAACAACAGAAAATGGGAGAGAATGATAAGAAAACCCGAGAACCTCGACTTGCTTTTTCCACCCTGGCAGCTCTGATTTCTCATAAACAATGTATTTTAAGCCGTGTTGGATTAGATACGTCGCCAGCTACACTGAATGCTGGATATGTTGTCATACTAGTGTTTTGACATATGTTCTCTCCTTATTTTGTATGTAGATTTAATGGGTAGAAAAAATGTGTGCTTTGGGGGCAAAATATATATACTTATACCACGCGCGCGACATGTGTGTGTGTGGTGGTGGTGTGGTGTGTTTTGTGTGTGTGGTGTTGTGTGTGTGTGATTAACATATATATAAAACATATAGGAAAAATAAAGAAGGGAGGGGAGATGTAGGATACAGTAGCAAGGAAAAGTCATTGTCCCAAAAGAGAAGACATCACACAAATGCACATATGTAAATGTTTTTAAGACCAAATAAACCTCCAACCAAAAATAAAAAAATTTACAAATCAAAAAACCTTGGCAGGTCGTCGAGCGTGCGGGCCCCCTTTAAAATTATTCGGGATGATTCGCTAAGGAAATTGTTATTTTTGAAGGTCATGGGAACACTGTGAAGGGGAAACTCTATTTTTTACACGCAAAAAAGTGAGTCAGATAAGTCTACTGCTTTGCGTATTCCATTGTGTATTCAAGGATTTTAAACATATTAATGAATGAAAAAAAAATTTAAATTTTCCCCAAAAACAAAAAAGAAGAAAAGGGAAGTCGTCGGGAAATAATTATACATTTCCGTTACTGATTCCCCATTTTTCTTATTTGTTTAGGAGCTTTAATTTTATTTTCATTAATTAAATATTTAAACCCCTTTTTGACATACACGAAGTGGTTTACGCAAAGCATAGATTATCTGACTCACATTTTCTGCGTGTAAAAATAGATTGTCCATTCACGGGTTCCACAGCCTTTAACTACATAACAATTTCCTTTCGAAACACCGAATAATTTAAGGGGCCCTGCGACAGTCGACGACTGCCCAAAGGGATTTGATTTTAATTTTTTTATTTTTTGGGTTTGGAGTGATTGGGGGTTTTAAAACATTACATATGTGCATTTTTGTGTATGTCTATCTGCTTGGGTACATATGCTTTTTCCATTTCCTACGAACCTACATCCTCTCTCCCCCTCTTTATTTGAAAATATGTTTGTTTAAAAGTATACATCAACACACACACACACACACACCACACACACACACACCACACACACACACACACACACATGGCGCGCGGTGTGTATAAAATATTTTTATGCACACACGCACACATTTTATCTACCATTAAATCACAACAAACTAAAAGGGGAGAACATATTCAAAAAAATAGTATGCAAATATCCCGCATTCAGGTAGCTGGCACGATTAATCCAACAGGCTTACAATACTTGTTTTTGAGAATCAGAGTGCCATGGTGGGGAAAGCAAACGAGGTTCTCGGGTTCTTTTCATTCTCCCATTTTTTGTTTTTAAACATTTACTTTCTCTTTCTTTTTCCCTCTCTCGCTCTTTGGTCTGTTTGCACTTCTCACTTCCTGTATTTTACCTTCCACCTGTTCATTAAAATTGCACGTTTTCAATCCTCTTGCCTTCCTCGTTCTCACGCGACGTCGAGAGTAGTTCGGGGAAATGTTTGTATTTCTTCCAGCCAGAAGATTACGAGTGGTCGATGTCAACCGAGAAGGACTTCAGCTTTAAGGGAATAATGCTAAACAAGGAAACGCAGACATACGCAAACTCATCCACACACACGCAATGAACAATGATTTTAAATGAATGAAGCGAGAGGTAAAATGAAAGAAAGAATGAAAGAAAAAAGGAAATAAGAGAATATATATATATATATATATATATATATAATATAGATTATATATATATATAATATATATATATATATTATATATATATATATATATATATATATATATATATATATATAGTTTATATATATATATATAAATTTTCAATTTAAAATTTAATATATATATATTATATATAATATAAAATATATATATAATATTATATATATTTTAATTTTATATATTTATATATATAAAATTATATATATATATATATATATATATATATATTAAATAAAAAAAAAAATTATTAATATATTTTATATATTATATATATATAAATATATATATATATATATATAATATATATATAACATACTTTATATATTATATATTATATATATATATATTATATATTTTAATGTGTGTGTGTGTGTGTGTGGGGTGTGTGGTGTGGGGTGTTTTGTGTGTGTGTGTGTGTTTTTGTGCATAGATACATAAACACACACCCCATACATATGTATGTGTGTGTTGTAATATGTGCGCATGTGATGTTTATGTTTTATACAGATACACCGCATTCATTGTTTCTATTTGTTTACATACAGAAATTCAATCTAGGTTCTATAAAGGACCGACAGATTGACTTTTAACAGAAAACACTCTCCGCCCTGCCCCTTATCCCTGCGGTCGATGAAAAGCCTCATTGTGCAAAATCTCCTTTTGTTCGATGTTGACGATGATTGAAGGATACGAGACAAAACGCCACGTCGCGATTTTGTTGACAAAGACGATGCGGCCAACTAATAAACAAGGATACAGGGCCCTTGAGCAGATTAGCGACAGGAGACGTTCGGACGTTATTACTAGAAGGTAAAGGGTTATATAATGTTTTATACCAAAAAGAGAAGAGAATGTTGCTTTTAACAGATCAGTTTGGTATGATGTTAATGCAAATTTTACTGCAATCACTAAAATTAATGATGACAGCAATTGTGATGTAACAGGTGATGATAACATTAAAAATGATTATAAGAATCATAGCGTAGCACTTCAGCTGTTGATGAGAATGATGATATCATTGATAATCTTGACTACACAACAATTAATCTACTAAACACGCCCCATTTAATCGACACAGGAAGCAATTTAACAGTACACGGTATTCACATACAGTAGAGTGAGCATACTGGTCTCATTAAAGTGTTTGTCTCATCTGCTGTATAGAGCAATACAGAGCACCATTAGTCATCAAAAGGAAGATGTACTGTAATTACTAATCAATAACCAAATTTCTTCTAAATCTAAAATGTCTAATAACACGGAATATATTATCATTATGAAAAGTAGGATGTTTTGTATGACCAAAAAGCTTACTTGTTGAAGAAGCACATAGCCTCCTATCGAAGGTGCAACAATTCGTTAAAGACATTTGTACGACATTTAATTCAACTCGAATTGAATCTTAATGAGTTACACCACATTCCTTCGTTGATTTGCCGTTCCTGACTTTTTTTTATGCACTTCCTTCCAGACCCCGAAGCAGCTAGTGTATGAATTGATCTCCATTAAAGTTTATGGATATCGTTGACGGGCGATTTAGTGAGTGCAATAAAGGGACCGAGAGGAGCATTGACATTGTGTTGACTACACGATCATTTACAAAATTTTCAACATGCAGTGTTATTGCACATTGGCGAAAAAATCTCTATAAATTTAAATGAAGCGCCGATCCCCCAACAGATTATGCTTTCTGGATTCAGGATTCGTAATGCCGTTATCGCTAATTAGGCAGCACTCGAGGATGATAGAGAAGAGATGAAAAGTCTCTTGATAGGCCAACGTTCA
>NC_051390.1:42770634-42785634 GCF_015228065.2 Penaeus monodon | reverse complement strand
AAACTCACGACGGCGTATCCACAATTAATTCGCAAGCGCTCCAGTAATACGGAATCTATTGTGGACTTGCCACGTGAGAGTTGAATAAATACAGACTGCTCCCGGGGTCTTGTGTATCAGTAGTATATTCCAGTGTTGCGCGACCGTTTCAGAAGAATGTTGAGCGAGAACCTCTGCCCTTGGTATGCTTGAGCAGTGTAATGCCACGCGTAGTTGACCTACAGTCCCATTCGATCCCCTTTCCCCTTCCAGAGAGGGGGAGCAGGATGACCACGCCACCTCAGCCAGGTCAGCGAAATGCGGAATGGCTACCAGACTGTCCCAAATGGCAGGTCAGACTGTATGCAGTCCCTCCCGAGCCATAGCGTGCGACCCCAGCCCTATTAGCAGTTCAGCCAGGGAACGATCACATCATGCTGCAGCCTCTTCCCACTACTTCAGCCTCTTGGAATACGCCAGCCGTAAACTAGCTGTACATAGCGAGTAGGATGGTTTTTCCTCGCAGATGGGTGGGATACGGCCCACAGGCACTGAAGAATCGCTTGCCATCCCAAGCTAACTGCTTGGAGCCGATCCACCCTGGTAAACTGCTTCAAAAATAACTCAGCCCCAACGCTTCACGAACCCCACATGATCTGTAGATAAATAGAATCAACAGTCAACACGTGCCGTAATATTCATATGATAATCATATACCTATATATGCTTTTCTATACACTATATATTACATACTCACTATAGAATATATATATATATATTATATGTATATCAATAATATATATATATCGATAAAAAGATGATATCCCATGATTGATATATTACTATTCATACATCACATGTATAGGATATACATATAAAATGTACAATATAAATATATATGCTGTGTGTTCTATATTATACGTAATATATATATCTATACTATTTATATATATATTAGTATCTATATATAAATCATATATCATTTATATTATATATATACGTTATAGATATAGATATATTCATATATGCTAATATAATATAATATAGGTATATTATTATATTTATAATATATATATATATAAATATATATACTAGATATATTATAATATATATATATATCATTATATATATATAATATATATAATTAAGTAATATTTATAGTAGTATATATGCACACATACACACACACACACACCACACACACGCCACACAACACACATAAATTGGTATGTGAGGTGTGCCGTATGTGTACATAAACACACACACACAAACACACAGCTACTCACATACACACACACAACAATACAACAACAACACACACACACACACACACAATATATATATATTATAAGTGACATGTATTATAAGATACGATACATATATAGTAATACTGTTATATACTAGAGACGACTATATATACTATATAAATATAATATAGAGATTATTACCATATTTATACTATGAGAGTATATATAGATAAAAATAGAGTATATACACACACCACACACACACACAGACACACACACACACACACACACACACACACACACGCTCACACATACCACATACACACACACAACACAATCCACACACCACACACACACACCACACACACGCACGACATGGAGGGTACCTAGCAGAAGGAGAGATGAGAGTAGGACGAGCAGAGAGAGGAACGATATATATATATATATAGCTATATACTATATTATATTATATACACACCCCACACACACACTCCCACATATAATACGATTATAATATGGATATGATATAGATATATAAGGATAGAGTAGTTCAGTAGATTTATATATATTATATATTAGTAGATATATTCATATATATATATATCTAATATATACATAAATGTATATAAAAAATAAATCAAAGTCAAATGATAGAACAAGATGGAATATAGCAGGCCGATAATTTGAGAGTAAATAGATAGAGGCTAGATATAGTATATGCTATATATAGTACGTATACATATATCATATATTATATATATTACTATATATATATATCAAGGCCTATATATATATTATATAAACACACACACACACACACACACACATATACGAATGCGCCTATCTCTGCTGCGCAACGTAGCCATATATATTTTGGCCATTATATATATACTATTATTATATATATATATATAGATTATATGTCATTACATATAGACTACTTATATATTATATTAATATCTAATATCAATTATATATATATAATATATGTATATATATAATTAGTATATTAGTATATATACATATAGACTATCAACGAATATATATACTAATAGTAATATATAGTATATTATAGATAATTCACTTATAATATATATAATATAAACATATGCCATATCTCCACACGAATGTAATAAATAGATAAATAAATAATAGATTACTTAATATAATTTCTATCTAATACTATCTATCTATCTATATAAACACACACACACACCTATATATAGCATATATAATATATTTATATACTACTATATATATATATATACACTCTAGTAGCTACTACTATATATATATATAATATAATCAATACTATACTATACTATAATATATATATATATATGTAGAATTAATATATATATTATATCATATAATAATAAATATAATTATATGTTATTATATATACTATATATATATTATTACTAAGTAATAATAAGACTATCTAATAATATATAAAGAGAGGAGATGACGCGAGAGAGAGCAGATGCTTTATGAGAGAGAGTGATGAGCAACCTTGACTAGGGTGAAGATCTGACTTTGAGCGAGAGAGAACGGAGAGAGTTGACGACTCAGAGGACGACGAGAGAGAGCGAGACAGCTAAGTACGTAACAGGTCATAGAACAGTGGGAAAGAAGTAATACGGCCGATAGCTAATACCCTTATTCACTACCTCGGATACCCCCACCCCACTTTGCTCGCATAAGCTATCCCAGCTTTTTTTTTTTTGAGTTTAGAATATGCCACAAGTCATAAATATACTAGGCGACCTGGATGAACGCCTAAATGCTGCACACCTGACGTCCTCTCTCTAAAGACGAGAGAGGATGATTGAAAACCCTTTGCAAAGTTCTTGTCGAAAGAGAACAACGACATCAATGTTAAGCCGCTAGACTGTTTTATTGCGTAATGTTCTATCAAGGTCAGTTGATGAGACTACCATGCCCTCACTCGCCACTTGTTTTGCAGTGTAAGGAATCAGAAATAGGTTAGCCTGGCAAGGGCTAGTGTAAAATGAAGCTATCTCTCGGCGTCCCGAGAACAGTCAAGAATAGCAGTATAAACATTGAGAATCCAGTGCAATAAACGTTACATCCATTTCTGATAGAATAATATTTATGTATCCATCAAATTTGGGGTCAAAGCCCCTATCTGGAGGCCGAACCCTCGTATCTCTCAGAATTTCCACAAACAACTGCAACATAAAATCAGGCAAGTAACGGGGCACTAATCACACACACTGCGCGCCCCTACTGATAACAAAATTTCACTCCATGAACATTATACAAAACTCATCTGCACTCTCAATTAGTAAAATACCAAAAGGTCGATCCATTCCACCATGGAAAGAATGTGCCAACATTGATCGGCACTCTTACATGTCTACCATAAAAAACAGGTGCTGACCCTCATAACTATGTGTATGAAACAAAAAATTATTTTACGCTAGAAGCAAAGGTTAAAAGCGAACACACAGAATACTCATGAAGGCGATGTATTCGCCATATGAGTGCCTTACGCCGAGGGATCCGTACAGTCTGGATCAAAGCTGGTATGTGCTTAAACGCGCTGTATACAAAAATCGGCTTAACTAGCACATCAAGTTAATACATGAGAATACAAAACTCTGGGCCAGCACTTACACAAAAGCGAACGCTGAGCAGGATATCACTCCTCGCAACGGAATTCTTAATGTCTAGGCCGGCTCTGGTAGTAGTTTTACTGTGCATTCTTCCAAAGTGCCTCTCGGACGCTAATTCTTTCAAAGCAGGTGGCGATGAGGCAAATTGGCGTATGACATTAAGAAGCAATACCTAGTAACAACAGAGCGTAATGTTTCAAAC
Source organism: Penaeus monodon (assembly GCF_015228065.2). NCBI lineage: Eukaryota > Metazoa > Arthropoda > Malacostraca > Decapoda > Penaeidae > Penaeus > Penaeus monodon. The sequence continues at coordinate 42,781,567 of NC_051390.1, read as the reverse complement.
ATTTCAATTTAGTTTATATGAGATACATCTCATGTTAGAGCATCACGCCAAGCCGACCACTTTTTTTTTTTTTTTTTTTTTTTTTTTTTTTTTTTTTTCTTTTGTTTATTTTTTTATCTTTTTTTTTTCCCCCCCCCCCCCCCCCCCCCCCCCCCCCAAATTGCCGAAAGAAGCCTACAGACAAAGATTCTTGTGGAACATAGATCTCGGTTGATCCCCTACCTTGCTAGGGTTGACCCAATATTATTGAAAAGAACTCCCCCAAACACCCCCCCCCCCCCAACCCCCCAACCCTCAACCAAAAAACTTTCATAAAGGAACCGAAAACTAGTAGATTACTGAGTAACACTCAAAAGGCCCGTGAAAGCTTAGTACCATAAGCGAACACTACGCTATCAGTATAAGGAGCATAGGCAAGCCCCCCTTCCTACCTAATGCGTTGGCCCACCGAAGTCAAACCAGACTAGTATGACGTGCGTTTTGCCAGAATACGTTCTAAGTTACAGAATTGATACTGGCAAACTAGCACGGTGCCAAGCAAGCTGGCAGATGAATCTAGATGTAGATTGCTTCACACGAAGAAAACAATACGACGCTATGAGCACTCATATTTCAGCGATAGTCATGTGATACAGCCTTTCAGAACCTAACATGAGGTATAAAGAACTATGTGAACTATTGCATTTCATCTCGAATACATATAGGAAGATATACTCGATACTATACCCTAAATTTAACTATGTATAACTACAGTTAGCAAATAACAGTGTTATTCAAACACAGTGGCAATAAGCGTATGAAAGCAATAATTTTTGCTATGATGTATGCATTTATATTTTATATTTTACCTATGTAAATTACAGTAGTTACAGAACTACCTGTACTATGTCCGATATAATAGTAAAATGTAAGCATAATTCGAACCTACGCCCTGAGCAGATAGCCCCAGGGGCTGCGCCTAAATAAACATTAATTAACTTAACCTTCAGCTCATACAATGATACCCTTCCAAATTTTCATATACAGGATACATACATATCGCATACATATCTACATACATACATACTATACATGCATACATATACATATATACACATATGACATACAAACATAATATACGAACATCAAATGCAGAGTTAATATCATATGTACATACACAAATAAATTGCATGCACTTAATCATATGTATCATACTCATATACTATATAATTATAATATATTATATATATATAATATAAGTATAATATATAAGAATTATATAATATATCTCATATAATATAATGTCGTGTGTGTGCGGGGTGTAGGTGTGTGTGTGTGCTGTGGTGTGTGGGTGTCGTGTGTGTGTGTGTGCCTGTGTATTGTGTGTATTCTTTATACATGATACATAGATACAATATGTTAGTATATAACTATGATATAGATATTAGAGTATATATGAATAATACCTATATCTATATATATAATATATATATATATATAAACATACGAATAATAACAAATTATTTATGCTTACATAGATAGTACGCCCCTAATAAAATAACTATAATACATATGTATATGAATGAATATATATAGACCTTATATATATTATATATATATAATATATCTAGTATCATATATAGTAATATAATATAGAATGTATAATATATTATATACTAGTATATATTAGATCTATAATATTAATATACTATAGTATATACTATAATATAATATATAATATATGTGTGTGCTGTATGATGAACTGATGTGTTCTGTGTCTTAGTGTGTAGTGTGTGTGGTGTGCTTGTAGTGTGTGTGCTTCCTGTGGGGCGCGTATGTATCGTTGATATATATACACAAGCAATATGATGTATACAGTGCTATATAGAGATATACATACGAAACATACACACATCACACACACACACACGACACGCCAGCACACACACACACACACAACACACATTATACATATAATATATATTATATTAATATTATATAATTATATATATCATATATTATATACTAATAGTTTACGTATAATACACGATTCATATCATCGCAGTAGATTAATGCGTACTAATTACTATCTATATCTATATATCGATGTATCTATAGTATAAACTGAATCTATCTATCTATATATATATATCTATTTATTGATACATTATATCCAATAAATGTGATATTACTTTCGATAGACGTAAATAGATATATATTATATATATAATATATATATTATAATATAGTATACTTAATATAACTATATATATATATACATATAACTCCAATAAGATACTATATATAAATATAATAATAATATATTAATATATATTATATTATAAATTATAATATATATATATATATATATATAATTACATACTATATATATATATACCTTATAATTGTGGGTGGGTGCTTCACACGCAAGGTGATGTGAAGCGATGTTTAGTGGCTAAGCCAATGCATTAGTGTTAAGACTGCTTGCATGCCCCTTCTAGCTTGCAGCTTCACCCTGGCATAAGCCCCAGTGCCGAAAAAGGGGACAGCTTTTACTTTGTATAAAGTCCTCCCCTGTCAGGTGTCACAGCCTCTCCTCAATCAAGACTCTATCTGCACAGCCTGCTTCCCTCCTGGAACCACCACTGGGACTAACTAGCCGGACACCTTGCCCCGAGCCGTCCAGAGCATAAACTGTGGGGATCGCGCCGAGAGCAGGAGGCGCCTATACGCGTACCGGAGCTATCGGCCACATGAGTTGTGGACACGCTCTGCGCTCCGCTACCAACTCCTGCCCACTAAGCCCACGCCCCTGGGCTCGGGGGAGGTGCGCCTTGACAGCTCCATACTCAACCCCAGAACCGACACACCGGAACAATGAATCATATAAATCGCGATATGATGGGGGAGGGGTGCTGATCCCTCCCCCACCCAGCAAGCAAGGCGCCTGTATCCCGCCTTGCTACTAGTTGAGGTAGTAAATGTCCGCCGGGCCGCAGGATTAGCGAACAAGAGTTAAACTATGTTGCACCGCTTGCACCCCGGACAGGCGCCAACCCACCATGAAGCCTCTGTCGGGGCAAAACCCCTGGGAACAGGCAGAGATGGGTGGGCCCCACAGCCCGCCCGAGCCCCCTTTAATTGAGAACGAGCAGCATCGGCAGGGTGATGGCAGAGGGTTTGGGGCGTAGCGCCCGAGTGTCCACCGCAGGCTTAACCTGCGGCGAACTTTCTGCCGGTAGGCACTTAGACCGAACATCCAGTCCTTGCCAACGGCAGGATGAGCAGTTAAAACTCTGATATCGCGGCTGAATTGAAGCGCCAGAAGACCTGGTTAGTGTAAGCTCAGTATAGGAGATGGAGGTACACTATACTATGCGTCGGGCCACAGCGATATCACCTACCCTCCAGGGTGTAGCCATAGCCATCTCCAGCCGACTTCAGCCCTCGGCTAGTTGAGGTCACACCGGTTGATGAGCTAATATATTATAGGCACTGAAAGTACTGAAGCATACTGTTAGCTTCATGTTCTTATTGGTCTGTATATGCCCTCCCTACGATGTATGATAAATGATGTATGTACGCCAAGACAAACACTCCCCCATTCCTCTATATCTCATATGTAGGCAGACAAATTAGCCCACAGACGAGATCATCCCCGGCTGGACTTGTGATCCGAGCTGGCCCTATGAGATGTAACCTGACGGTCCCACCATTGGCCTCGGGAGCTGATCCTAACAAGCAGCTAAGATTAGCCTACCTTCTCCATGCGGAATGTTATCGCTATGGAGAGTTTTTCCCCAGAAAATGAGTATACTGTGGCTCCTGACGTTACACAATGTCTGCGACATGGCATACAGCGATCACAGTGATGGGTTACAAGTGGCCAAGGAGATCGACCACATTCTTGTTAGCCACGTGAGGTGGAGATTCTCCAGAACTGCAGGGTTCCAGAGTGCCGCAGCTTCTGCTGGCACTGACCAATAGGCCATGAGTTAGTGGATACAAAACCCTTCAAAACTCCCTGTCCATACCAGTGCGCCACCCTAAGGTGCTTTCACCTGGGCAAGACAAGGGAGGAGCGAATGTGTTCTGTCGGATTCACCATGGCAGTCTCTGACCGCATTCACAGAACTCGCACAACCTGATGGATTCCAGTATAGCTCTGGTTGGGAGCTTTACAAGCACATAACACTCGTCTCAAGAACACAGGGAGTCAATCTGGTGCTACGACCGAGGCTACGCCAATTGGAGGGCCACTAAAGCATGCTTAGCCATGGTCGGCTGAATAGGTAATGAAGTCCTCCCTCTAACAGCAGGGCTTAAAGGTGGCCGTATTTCCCAAAGCCTGCCAAGAGTGGGAAAGCCTACAGGCATATTTTTGAATATCCCTGCCCCCTGAACATGAATTAAAGGCTGACGGGCCTTTAGCCATAACAGATCCTCGACGGACATATGCGCCAGTCTGCGTACCTGTCCATCTCACACCCCCGGGCGGTGTACTCTCTAGGAGAGAACCATAGCGGTGGTGGAGACAGGACTGTGCGGACGACCCAGGAGATCTATGCCTGCGCAACTCGATGAGACCTGATCGCGAGGAATTAGAGACGGGCCCGCTGGAGCCACAATGCCTGTAGACTCGCCATCTAGGGGAGTCTGTTTCGCTACCTCGTGGACTGGAAGCGATAAGCGGTCAGGATGCGGTCATGCCGCCCCCGTTGGCGTTATCCCCTCCTTGCCATGATGATGCATGATGATATAGCAATATATAGTTATATATCAATCATATATAGTTATATATATCATCACTAATATTATATATATGCTATAGCTATACACACACCACTTTTTATAATATATACACACACACATACACACACACCACACACACACACACACACTACACACACACAACATATAATATATAGATATATATATTATTATTACTATATATAGTAGATAAGTATATATATAATTTATATATATATATATATCATTAATATAGTCATATATATATATAATATATATCATAGCTAATAATAGATATATATATATATATATATATTTACAACACACACACACACACACACAACACACACAAACACATACACACACACACACACACACACACAGATATATTATAATATATCTGATCTATATATGTTATATATATAATATATACATAAAATATTTAAGTATATATCATTGGTGTTTGTACCTGAGTATTTAGAGCAGTTGTCACCAGAGCATAGACCCTGCTCAACAGTTAGCTCTGGATAGCCCAAGTGATGTCACAATCACCTGTGTTGGATTCTCCACCATCAGTGATGGAACCTCCATACCCCTCCTAAGATGGCGATTTCCAACTAGCAAGAGTGGAGAAAGCTGCCCAGGCATATAGCCTAGATATCCCTATTCGATCTGCTTAAAGCCTCAGGGGGAAAGTAGAAACCTATAGGAACATACCCGATCGGGAGCCTGCATCACAGTCCGATCCTAGCCATCGGCAGTCTAAGATGCCTGGTACCATTTTTTTTTTTTACCAGCTGAACCTGCTTAAGCGAGCCACATAGCAGCTCATCCTCCTCTGGATAGGCATGGGAAAAGGGATACATGCATTGCAGTAGCAACGTGCCATGGCATGTACAATGCCTCAGCATACCAGGCAAAGTTTCGCCCACACAGTCTTCCTAACAGAAACGGATCCAAACCACACTAATAGAAAGCCATCAGAGACTGGAGCCAATCTAGGATTTACTCCTGGCAGCTACAAAATAGACCAAATACTAGACGCTTCAAGATAACTGTGGAACGCCTGTCGCTGAGTTTGGTTGTGAGGTTTGCTGCCAGCCCATACATCAACCTCAAGAAGGCCGTCCTTTGAGCTTGGCCCCTACATGGCTGCAGATCGAATAATGCGGAGATCATGAGACTCAGGGACCGAATTCCGACGCTCAGATTATCTGAGCAGCCGCATAGCAAGCCTTTATCGCTAGCTACTGTAAGATGCTGTAAAGTGCTGCCATGAGGTACTGTCGAACCCTGTATTAATTCAGGAATGGACGAAGGGTGAGGCCAAGGCATGCAAGTAGTCCTTGCCCCACCCAAACACTTTTCAACACCTGCACAGCGACCTCCTTTTCTTTTTGATCAATGGAGATCAGTGTGGAAGCCAACACTGCCGGCAATATCAAGATCTCTTACCCCTGATCTTTGCCCATCCTATCTGAGTCCTTGCGAGTCACGGAGCGGAGACTTCGTCGCCATGCATTTAGCAATGAGGCAAAGCCACTAGGCCTAGAGAGTCCTCTGCAGACCAAGACCAATGATTCCGTATTTTGGGGGCTGTTAGGTCGGAACCCATCAGTCGATCATGGCTTGCCGGCGAGGACGTTGATGTTTACACGAGAGTTGCGAACATACTTGAAGTTTGGTGAGCCTAGCGCTAACAATATGTTTCAGGATGTCAAGACCAAGAAGTCAATAAGATGGATTGGGTCCCTGACAGCACAGGAAGCCATGAACTCAACAAAAGAGCATTGGAGATATCGCGCGCTACCTATGCAGAAGGACAAGTTAAGTTACTATCTTCAAGCGGGGTGGGGGTGGGGTTCCGGAGGGGGGACCTGATACAAGTTCTTGCTCATGGAAGCCGAAATCTAGGATGCCCTATCCCCCCCCCCCCAGTGGTTGGAGTCTACGTCTATGCCATTCCTTGTTTTTGGTCCTCACAGATCCCTTCACGCTCTCGGATCATTTGAGCCAAGACCTATGGCTCATAAACGAACGAGTTTACACCGTGCGTGAGACCGCGCATGGGACCTTCATAGCTTCACATAATCTCAGAGGGATGCCACCACAGGGTCTACATGGCGCGAGCCATAGTTAGCCTCGATTTCCCTCTGTGGATGAGCCCTAGCCCCAACCATCAGAATGTCTTCTTCGCTGAAGGAGACCTGTGGAGATGACCCAGAGAGATCTATCGTCGGCGAGGAATTTTTAGAGAAAGTTTGAAACTCTAAAGGTTACGACGGCGGAGGGCCTCGCCCCAGGAGACTCACCTCGACGCGAATCCTCGTGGTTCGGAAACACACACACACCAGCACACACACACACACACACACACCACACACACACACTAATAGTCTATATTATCATATATATTATATTATATAATATCCGTATAATATATATATGTTATATGTATAGATTATGATATCTATGTGAATACATTTATACTAGTATATAATGAATTATATATACTTAATCATACTATAGATGATTATATATATAAATAAACGATATATGTGTTGTTTTTTTTTCTTTTTCTTCTTCTGCTGTGTGTGTGCTGCGGCTCGTGTGAGGTGTGTGATTGTAGTGTTGAGTATGCCTGTGTAGTGTGGGTATTTTGTATATGCCTAAATATATATACTTATATATACTTATATATATATATATAGAAGATACGGATATAGATATACATATATATATATAATAGGATTATATAATGATAGAAAGTAGTACGGTATATATAGTATATTATATATATATATTATATAATATATAACTAGTATTATATATATATACTATATTATTATAATATTATAGTATATGATGAATAGTATATAGTAGTACTATATATAGATATACATATATGCGACCATGGATATATTCATATACTATTATAGTATATATATGATATATATAGTAGTAGTCATTATATAATATACTCTATATTAATATTATATATATATTAGATATGATTATATTAGATATGTTAATACATATAATGTACATATATATAATTATTTTATATATAAAAAATATATATATACTATATATATATATAATAATATAATAGTCAGTATATATTACTACTATATAGTATCATATTACTATATAGATATAGATCAACTATAGAATAATAGATATAGATATAAGATATAGATAAATACATATATTATTATCTTATATATATCGTATCTATCTGTCTATCTATCATATCTATCTATCTATCCTATTATCTACTCTAGAGAGAGAGATGCAGAGATGACGCAACCACGAGACTAAGATTCGCAAAGGAAAAGTGAAGAAGAGACGATGAGACGAAGAGATGAGCAGACCGAAGTAAGAGAACACTCGAAAGAAGAGAGATTATAAACAATCCACAAGGAGCCGACCTGGAAGATATCTCTCTTTCCAAGAGAGAGAGACCCCCCCCTAAAAAGAAGTAGAAAAGAGAAAAAGATCCATTAGAGATGAGAGAAAGAGAGAGCAAATAAGAGAACAAGAGACGAGAGAGAGAAGATAAGAGATAAAGAGATAAATAGTAGATTCTCTTCCTCCCCCTATAGATAGACAGAGAAGAGAGATGAGCAGAATGCAGAGGAGAGGTGACGGAGCAATGAGAGACGAGAGACGAGAGAAGATCGGAGAGAGAGAGAGGGAGCGGGAGGAAGGAGAGATAGCAGAAGAGAGAGACGAGAAAGACCGAGACGAGAGAGATAGAGAGAGACACGAGCACGCATGAGAAGAACGACTGAAGATGATGTGATAACAAGAGGCGGATGAGAGAGCACGAGAGCGAGAAAGAAGATTGATAATAAAGAAAATTAAGAAATCTCCCAAAGAAAGAGAGAAAGACGAGAGAGATATAGAGATAAGCATAGATAGATCGGAGACAGATAGATAAGCATAGCTAGATAGATAGATAGATAGATAGATAGGGATAGATAGATAAGCATAGATAGAATAGAAGATAGCGATAGAGAGAGGCGCGGCGTGGGACGCCGGAGCGAGAGATAAGAAAGAGAGGAGAGAGAGAGGAGAGCGACGGAAGAGAGAGAAGAACGAGAGAAGAGAGGAGACCGAGACAGAGACTCGATGAATAGAGATGAGACGAGAGAGGAGAGAGAGAGAGACGAGAGCCACCCGACAGAGAAGAAGAAGAGACAGTGTTGCGATGGGAGCGAAAGAGATGCGGCGAGAAGAAAGAGACGGAGGAGCAAAGAAACGTGACAGAGAGAGAAAAAATGCTCGAAAAGAACCAAGCGCCCCAAGAAAGTTTTATGCATGTTTGCGAGAGCGTTTCTAACTGCCCTTTCTATATGCCAATAATTCAAGCTTCTTATCCACTAGCTTCCCTTTGCGCCTCCCAAGAGGTAATCTGCCTTCTGCCATGTTGGCATTATAAACGCCACCAACATTTATTCAGCCAAATGACCTGAGATACTACTCGTGACTTTCTTGCCAGGAAACTATAAGCGCTCCCGCGGAACAAAATCAAACGATATTGCTCGAATGAAGTGGCCGCACGACAACCACTGCTCACGCACGCACATCATAATCCGCATGTGTTTCTTAGATAATTGACACATAGCAACACACACACATACACACACACACACACTCGCCCCCTCACACACACACACACACACCACACACACCACACACACAAATTTATAGCGTATATTATATATATATATATATATATATTATATATATTATTATAATATAGTATATATTATATATATAGATAATATGCATATAATATATATATTATATCATCATTATTATAATATATACTATATATACTATTATATTATATATAATATAATATACATATATATATATCTATCAACTAACGCGTTATGCTCATGTACACTGGAGCAGCCGTCGGCCGACGTATCACCATCCTTTTTTTTTCTTCCGCCAACATAAACTCGATACTTGCGACTTTCTATTCCACTTTGTGTACATCGACAGCCCACAAATATCTTTGATATTGTCGCCTCAGTCTTGTCTTCGCGTTTGCCTCATTACCTGTGTGTGTGCTGTGTGTGTGATAAGTGATGGTGTATCTGTGTGATGCTTGTGTAGCTGATGTGTCGTAGTAGATAGTAGCATGTGATGATGTGTGACTTTTGTTTGTGTGTCCTAGTGTGTGTGTTTGCTGATGTCGTGCCATATTGTAGTATATATGTGTGTGCGTGTTTGATGTGTGTGTGTGTGTGTGTCGTGTGTGTGCTTTGGTGTGTGGAGTGTGCTGTAGTATGCGATGTGTGGGTTTGTTAATATAATTATACTATATACTTATATATATCAATAGGCTATATCATAATATATTATATGTGTGATGTGTGTGTGTGTGTAGTGTGTGTGTGTGTGTGTCGTGAGTGTGTGTTGTGTGTGTGGTGTGTTGCTGTGCTGTATGTATGTAAATATACACACACACACATACACAACACACACACACACACACACACACACACACACACACACACACACAAACACACACACACACACACACACTAATTATTTATATTCTATATATATATATAAGCTACTATATATCATATAATCATATTATTATATATACTTATATATTACTATACTATATATAGCATAACACACACACGCTACTACACACACTTACATCACACATACACATTTATGCCACGGTATATCATTTTATTATCTATTATATATTATATATTAATCATATATATTATAATAGTAGTATTATACCTATATATATTATAGTACTATAATATTATATATCTATCTATATATCATCATGTAATATATAATATATGTCATATAATACACACACCACATCATATTGATCTAGCACCTACTATATTAATATTATAATATACATTTTAGGCGATTTTAACGTAAAGTATTTGCAAAAAGAAACACAAAAGGAGACATTACCGTTTTGTTATGTTAACATAGTAATTTTCTTTCCCTGCGACCAATTGTTATTAATATAATTTCACACGATGTTCTGTAATATTTCCGACAAAGATACTAAACCATATATCTTATATGCATAAATACAAACGATCTTTCCAATGTTAACTGGCCCTTGCCTAACCAATTATATCTCTACTTTTACTTTACCTTTTATGTTCTACATCTGCAACTGCCAGGTATTCCAGAAGGGTAGTAA
>NC_051390.1:42730634-42765634 GCF_015228065.2 Penaeus monodon | reverse complement strand
GAGTGTGCTGCGTGTTGTGTGTGATTTTTTTTTTTTTTTATAGTGTTTGTGGTGTATGTCGTGGTGTGTGTGTGACGTACGTGTGTGTGTGTGTGCTGGTTTGAGTGATCGCATGACGTGTGTGTGTGTGGTCGTTGTGTGTGTGTGTGGTCTTGTGTCTGTGTGTGTGTGTGTGGTGTGTGTGTGTGTGTTGTCTTCAGTGGTGTGTGTGTATGAAGTGAGTAGACACTACGTGTGGTGCGTGCCAATCCCTAAGTTCGCTAATCCTGTTTAGCTACTGACCAGAATGACTGATATAAGCCTGTGGTCTGTAGATACGTGGCATCTTACTCATCTATACATTTTCTTCCTGATGCTGCTACCAATTCCATCCATCTTTTCGCGATCCTCCGCGTCCCTTTAAGACCACACCACCGCCGTTTAAGACGCCTGCATATACATACTGAATGTATTCCTTGGTCCTGTTCCTACCTCCTTCCCCGAAACGCCCGACATGCAACCCACCACCGCATTAATTAAAATTCTCGCTGGCTTTGTGTTAGCGTTTCACAGGAGCCGAACGCACTTAAGCTTTCTTCTGTTTTCGGACACAAGTAAGTATCTTCTTTGCGTGCCTGATGTCTGTCCTATGAGTGGAAGTGGGTCCGGGTTCGTGACGTGAAGAACTTTTTCCAAAATATCCACCACAAACAGCAGTCCTCCTGATTGTATACTCTGCCACGAAACGTCACGATATTACAACCGAGACCGAGGCTTCGGAAGAGAACGTATACCATGTACTTATCGAAATGAACTTAGTACTGAATCTGCCGTTGCCTCTAACCGGTTATGGTTAGCAATGTATAATTAATCAGTTATCAGTTCTCGAAATCCACTTTTTCGTTTAAATCAATATATATTCATAGGTATCAAATGCTCGTGCGCATTACATAGTATTTACACTAAATGCATCTGAAGCCCTATCCAGGTCACTACGACAGGTAAAAAACTGAACGAATATGCCCTTAAAGCGAGATGCAGCCCGGCTCTGCGATCGCAATTAAGAGCTCCTACAGACGATTTCAAACGCAATATTTGTGACAGCACACAAAAAAAAACTATTTTATTTATTACATCACTTTATTTTTTTATAAAGTAACTTGCTAATAAATTGATATTTGTACGCTCGATATTTTTTTCAGTAAATATTAAGAGTTTGCATAACTCGTTATTCCGCTACTGTTCCTATTTCCTGTCATGTATTAAGACTACCCTATGACCTTAATGCGATAGCAATTGCGTTAGCAGAGCACTGCCACTAGTAAAGTGCTGTCCTGTCTCCTTATTTTCACAGTCTCGAGTAATTTCTAGTCATCTTACAACGGCTATGGCAACTGATTAGCTGGATCCCGAACAGCAGACCATCACAGCTTTCAATTGTTATCTTTCGATCTGAAGCAATATTTCTGCTAATAACTATCGTGTCTCACGATATAGGAGAGTTCTAAATTATACTGCTAAGTAGCCTCATATCAGCCGATTCTCTTTTGCATTTTCTAACGCCTTGAGCACATGTTCAACTTCCTCACGTGTAATCAGTTATCTATCGTTCATATATAATGCTCTAGTTTTATGTTGATGGCAACAACGACTTCCAGGCCAGTAGGCCAGCATCATTACCGGTTTTTTTTTTTCTCTCAGCGAAAGTTATAACAATTTGCGATCCAAGGACCGAGATACTTATAATTCAAATATTGTTATACCATTCTTTTATATCTCCTTGTCTATGTGCCTACTTTCCTTTCCGACATTTACTTCTAAATTCATCCAATTTCCATAATCTTTCATCGCACTAATCTCAAATTACTATCTCATTCAGAATCTTTACCGCAATACTGTTGCTCACACGAAGTTCCATCTTAGGTGTCAAATTGCTTGCTAGGATTCTGTATGTTTTTTTATGATTTTACCAGCATAACTAGTTCCTCGCGTTTCATGATCATTAGCTTAAGATGTTATATTTTTCGATTTGTTTATAAGGGTTTATAAACGCCCCTTCAATATGTCTCTGTTAAGTCTGCAAGCGACAAATATTTTCTTAAGGGTCCTTGCGCCATTCTTGTCTGACTTTTTAAATGCATATCTAGTTATTTTGATTAATGAGAATCGTTTTTTTTCTTGGTAAAAAAAATAAAAAAAAAATCCTCATATTGTCACTCACAAGAACATGGGCGTGAGATATGAATGCGACAGCACTTTGACGTTTTTCTATAAGGATACTGGAATTAACAATTCTGACATCGATTTAAGACAATTTCGTGAACTATATTCCATTCATTAACACTTTGCCCCAAACTTGTATGCCTCTCTCTATAAACAAATACACTCAAATAAAAATCTTATGTCGCATCGAATATTCCATAGATAAGAACATCACTTTATGCATTCACCCCTACATTTATCATTCCCTGAATCTGTAAGTGCTCTACAAAAATTCAGTTATGAATACTTTCGCATATCTACAAGGTTTGGGGTTTTCCCAGCAGCCCCGAAGTCACCCTTTGCCAGGCCTGTTTTCAATCCTGCGAGATATCCCTTGCCCGTCTCGCCAAGGGGAGGCCGCAAGCGGAACCGTTCAGTCGCCGACCGACGACCAGCTTCTCTGTTTGTCTTTAAACAGAGTAGCCCCATCAGGGAATGACATGTAACCAGTAGACAGATCCGTCTAGAGACCTGGCTTCGCTCCCCAGCCTCATACCTGCACACACACACACACACACAAGACACACACACACACACACACACCCACACACACACCACATACACACACACACACTATATATAATACACAGCACACAAACACAAACACGCCGTGGACCTTGACTTACTATGATATTCAATATCCTGATTTTGCCCTTATCCACTTCACCGGTCCTCACAAGTGATATTCATTTCCTGGTTATACAGAAGCCACTTGTTTCGACGACCCGAGATCAATCTTCAACAAAGCCACCGTTTCACATCGCATGCCATCATGCCCACACAGCTCAACGTGCCAATACCACATACCGCGCGTATGCGAAATCCAAGATTTTAATCAGCGCCCCTTGTTATCATAAAGTCCTTTCGAACTTTTTTTTTAGAATTTCTCTCAAGACATTTTCCCCTTTATTTGCTACGCGCTTAGTCTTTGAATGGAAAGCGTTCCTCATTTTACGAAAAAAACAATAACCAAAGATATCCTTCCAGTGAATTGCGGTACGCCGGCCCCATATAAAATTAGGTTTTGCAACAACTGCCTCGTGATATATGTTGCCCGAGCGGCAAGTATCCCTTGTACCCTCTACCCACTCGTTTCAACAGGACCGTGTTGAGAGGTAAATGGGTTTGCTCGCGTAGGATTTAAACAATTTGCGTATTCCCCTTATTGACTCGACCTTTATGTATTGTGAGGATGGAAAAGCGAGAAGAGGAGAAAGAAGAAGGCTGAGAGAGAGAGAGAGAGAGAGAGCAGAGACAGGAAGAGACGAAACTGCACCTCGCAACACGAGCATGAGATGAGCAGGAGAATGAGATTCAACTGTCAGCCGGGAGACGAGACACGACCTGAACAGAGACTCCGAGAGGATGACGACCGAAAGGAGAAGTATCGAGAGAGAGAGAAAGCAGTGAATATGTATAAATACACAACACACTACGACACACACATACACACACACACACACACACATATTATATATATTACACACATATATCTATCTATCTTTATCTATCTATCTATCTATCTATGTATCTATCTATCTATCTATCTATCTATCTATTAATACGTATGACTTAGATTGATGTTATGATATAAATATATGACCTATATTAGAGATGTCTATATATATATCATATATATATATATATATCTATATAGTATTATGATATATACTATCTCATGTATATTATGTAGTCATAAGCATGTAATGTAATGCTAAGTATAATTATAAATATTATTATTATATGCTTATGCAATAATGCATGTATTAATATCAGCTATATATAAATGTTATTATACAATATACATATCACACACATACACACACATTAAGCTGTCATAAGTATATTATATGATATATACTATTAGATATCATATTATATTATTATCAGAGTAAATGAGTAGGATATTATATAATAGTTATATATAATATACTATATAACATTAACTATAGATATATTATTATTATATATATATATATATTATATTATAGGTATAATATACGATCGACGAATCGATTATGATAGAATACACACACACACACACACCACACACACACACACACACACACACACACACACACAAACAAACACACACACAACACACACCACACGCACACAACACACACACACACACACACACACATAAACCGCATATATTATATTACTATTATAAGCTTATATATCATCAATTATATACTATGTATTATACTATATATATAGCTCATATTTATATATTAAATATATATTATATATGTACTTACTGATTATTTAGCAGTCGAAGACAAGGATGAGCGACATCATAACACTAAGAGTAGCCTGAACGGCCGCGTTGGAAGCCTCTTTGCCTTGGCCGCTTCTCTTTAGCTGCACTAAGGCTTTCCTGTGGATATGCCTGGTCAGGCCATGTGACCTAGGTGCTCCCACGATTTGAAGCGCAGGCCACAACATATGATGATATATGTATAGAGTAATATAATATATAGTATATACACTCATTGTAGATCATATATGACTCGCATATAGACTGTTATACACATAATCATATACACACACAAGGTTTACGATAGAACGAGAAGCGCGCATCGAAGCTGGTGATATTTTTTTCACAATGCGAAGGTGCGCAAAACGGAGATCAAAATATAATGACTACTTAGACATTCTAGCCAGGCTTCAGAATTAATAATGGCAGAACCGACACATGATAGATTCATTATTTTGTAAATAACATTCTGCAAATAGCCTTTATTTAATTGAAATATCACACGGCACATTTTTGATGATGCGGATTTGAACCCTTTTAGGATTAATCATGGCCATTTGTATATTGTTTTAAAAAATAGCAACATGCTGAATATATTTTATCATACGAAGTAACTTAGTAGGTAGTTGCCGCTATGGAGTTGCGGATGACCATTGCCAATAACTTGATATAAGCGTTCCGCACATGCGGTTGCAACGAGAAGTTAAATGAAGGCATTATCTACCGAAATAGGTCGCTACTTATTTAAAGTGATCCGGCAAACAAGCATAACAGCAGATGAGCAGAGAGAGACTAGATGAGAAGAAAGATGATGAAAAGCACAGACAATTGAGAGAGAGAGAGAGACGAGAAGAAGAGAAGAGGAGATCGAGAAGAGTCCGAGCAGTATAGTGAGGACGGCGGATTCACGCTGAGAGAGAGAGAGAGAGACGAAAGAGAGAGAGAGATAGACGATATAAATAATATATATATATATATGATTACATACTACTATATCTTAATAGTATATTATATCTAATATATATATACACACAACACACACACACACACACACACAAACACACACGCACACACACAGAGAGACAGACACACACTAGCACACACACACACACACACACATTATAATTATACACAGATAGAGAGAGAAGATAAGGACAGCATAGTATATAATATATAATATATATATTATCTATAGTACTATATATATAATACCTATATAGTATATATATATATATATGTGCGTGTGTGGTGTGTGTGTGTGTGTGTGGGGTGGGTTGTGCTAGGGCTGGGTTGTTTTTTTTTTTTTTTTATGTGTCGGTGTGTGTGTTTATACATATACGACAATACACACACGCCAACACGACCCACAAACAAAAAACGTTATATAGTATATAGATATACTATCTGTACTATATAGTCTATAATAGTAATATATTATAATATATATATCCTATATATATAATATATATATATAAAATACTATATAATATTATACATAATATATATATTATATATATTCTAGTATATAACGATATATATATAATATAATAATATATAATATATACATACCCCGTATATAAAATATATATATATATATATATATATATCCATAGAGGCAGAAGAGCAGAGGAGAGAGAAGAGAAAAAGACGAGAGATTGAGAGAGATAGAGAGAGAGAAGAGAGCATTCGAGATCTTATCGAGAGAGACGATGATGAGAGGAGAGGATGCACGAAGAGAGATGACTCGACGCACGAGAAGCAGGAGAGCGCTTCTGAAAAGACCCAGGAGTGGAGCGTTGAGACGTAGGATGACTACCGGAGATGCAGAGAGCAGATTGAGCAAGAGCACATTTTCCGATGGAGAGAACCCCGGAGAAGAGAAGACGAGAAGAGAGAGAGATCAATACATACACTAAATAAGGTATTATATATAGTATAGTAATATATATATAATATATACTATATATATCAAACTTATATATATATTTAGTATATATATTTTTTTTTCTTTTTTTTTTTCTATTTTTTTTTTTTTTTTCTTATTTTCAGCCAGCCATTCATTCCACTTAACAGCGCACACAGCGCCTCTACGAATAGATTTTAAAATTTTATATAAAATTTTAAAATTATAATATATATAAAATTTTATAATAATATATAAAAAATAGGGATATACACACAACACCACACCCCACACAAAACAACACAAAACCACACACACCCCACAGACACCCCACACACACAAACACACCACACACACCGCCCACACCCCCAACTACACACAAACACACACACACACACACACACACACCACACAAAAAAAACATATATATATATTATATATAATAAATTTATATATATATATTTAAAATAATTATAAAATAATTAAAAAAACCAAAACCCACACACCCCCACAATAATATATATATATATTTTAATATATATAAAATATATATATAAAATTATATATATATATATATTATATAATATATTTTATTATAAATATCCCTAGGGTATAAAAAAAAAAAATTTAAATAACATAATATAATATGTAAAAAAATAAAATATTTTGTTTATATATATATTATATATTATTTTATAAAAATATATATTATATATATATTATATATATCTATTATTAAAAAACACACACCCACACACCACAAAATATATGAATGTGCGTGCGGGGGCCATATATTTTTTTTCCATAAAATTTTATATTTTAATATATAAAATTATTATTTTAAAAATATATATATATATATTATGAATATTCTATATTATATATAAATAAAATTTTAAAATATATAATATATTAAGAAAATATATATATATATATATAAAAATTTAATATATATTTTAAAATATATATTTAATATAAAATATATAAAACATATCTTTATTCACACGAAGGGTAAATAGAAAAAATTAAAAAAAAATAGATATAAAATTATTTCATCTATCTATCTATTTCTATAAAAAAACACAAACAAACACCATTAATATCATTGTTAAAATTTTAAAATATATATTATTTTTATATATAAAAGGTTTTATAAATTTTTATATATATAATATATATATAAGTATATAAAATTAATAATATATATAGTAAAAAATTATATATATATATATATATAAAATATATATAATATATTTTATAATATAATATATAAAAAAGAGAAGAGAGGGGAGAGAAGAGAGAGAGAGAGAGAGAGGAGAGAGAGAGAGGAGAGAGAGAGAGAGAGAGGAGAAGAGGAGCGGGAAAGTACGAAACAGGTCAAGAAAGGGGAAAAAGTTACGGATAGCTAAAACCCTTTTTCACTCCCTCGTATCCCCCACCCACTTTTCGCATAGCTTCCCAGAGTTTGACATATGCCACAAGTATAAATATCTCGGGGGGGAAGTAAATGAGCAACCTTTTCCTCTCTCTAAAGAAGAGAGAGAGTTTTGAAACCTTTAAAAGTTTTTGTCGAAAGAGAAAAAGGCATAAATTTTAAGCTCGCTAAAACTGTTTTTTTTGGGTTTTTAAAAAGGTCAGTTGTAACTACCATCCCTTTCATTTGTTGCAGGGGAAGGAAATCAGAAATGGGTTTAGTTTGGGGGTAGTGTAAATGAAGCTTCTCGGCGCCCCAAAAAACAGCAAAATAGTAAACAAGAGATCAAAATTTAAATTTACCATCCTTTCTGATAGAATAATTTTATTTCCATAAAATTTGGGGCCCAAAGCTCGGGGGGAAACCCCTTCGAAATCTCTCAGTTTTCCAAAAACAATGAAACATAAAATCGGGCAATTTTAGACGGGACTAATCACACCACGCGCGCCCTCTGAAACCAAAATCTCCATGAACTTTATAAAACTCATTTTTCCAATTAGAAAAATCCCAAAAAAGGGTCGACCATTCCCCCATGGAAGAATTAAAACATTGATGGGGCCCCTTTTACATGTCTCCCAAAAAAAACAGGGTGCTTAACTAGTGTTAAAAACAAATTGCCTAGAAACCCGTTAAAGGAAAAACAAATCAAATGGCGATAAATGCATTGAGTTTTTTACCCCGGGGGGACCCGTACAGTCGGGGAACAAAGGGGTTGTCCCTTGGTGTATAAAAAAGGGGGGCTTCTACAACATCAATTTTAATTGAGAATAAAAAAACTGGGCCAGAATACACAAACGGACGGGCGGGTATACCCCCTCCCCAAAGGGAAAATTCTTAATGTTGGGGGCTCGGGGAGTATTTTCTGTGATTTTTCAAAGTGCTCTTGGGGGAGGGCAAAATTTCTTTCAAAGCAGGTGGCGATGGGGAAAATTTGGGTCGTTGCTTTAAAAGCTACCATGCAACAGAGCGTAATTTCAACTTTAAATTTTGTATGGATCCTTCAGGGTTGGCATACGCAAGCAAAAAACCACGTAGAAATTTGGGCAAAAGAAGCCTCCCGAAAGATTCTGGTGAAATAGATCTCGGTCCCTTTTGCTGGGGTTGCACATATATTAAAAAGTTCTATAAGGAAAAAAACAAAGTAGATCTGTTTAACCCCCAAAAAAGGCCGGGAAAGCTGTACCAAAGGCACTACACAGTATGGGAGATGGAAACCCTTCCCAAATGGGGGGCCCCGAAGTCAAACCAACATTTAGGGACGGGGGTTATTGCCAGAAATACGTTTAGGTTACAGAATGTACTGGGCAATTTGCACGGTGCAAGAAGTGCAGATGAATCTAGATGTAAAATTGTGTAACAAAGGGAAAAAAAAAAACGAACGCTTGAGCATATATTTGGGGGAATGGTCATGTGATACACCCTTTTCCCGCCCCCTTTAACTAAAGTTAAAAAAAATATGGGGAATATTTCTTTTCATCTATCATTGGAAGATTACTCGTACTATACCCTAAATTTCAAATGTAATAACTACCTTTAGCAAATAACAGTGTTTTTAAAACACAGGGGCAAAAGCGTATGAAAAAAATTTAATTTTTTTGATGATGTAGGTTTTTTTATTTATATTTTCCCTTGTAAAATTTAAAAGTGTTACAGATACTTACTTTTGTCGATATATGTAAAAGGGAATCAAAATTTCCCCCCCTGAGCAGATACCCGGGGTGGTAAATAAACTTAATTAACTTAATTTCGTATACAATGATCCCCTTAAATTTTTTCATATACATGGTACTACATAGTACATTCACATAATACATATAAAACCTGCATAATACATATAAAACATCTACATACAAAAATATTAAAAAATTAAGGGAAATATATTGCCCTTACACAAAAAATTGCATGAAATATAATATATATTATATATATTTTTAAATATATATATATATTTTATTATATATAATATAATATATTAATATATATATTGTGTGTGTGTGTGTGGGGTATGTGTGTGTGTGGTGTGTGTGTGTGGGTGTGTGTGTTGGGGTTGTGTGGTTTTGTGGGGATATACATATAAATAGTACATGTATAAAATTTTATTTTAAAAAAAATATATATATATATATATATATATATATATATTTTAATATATAATAAACTGTAAAATTACAAATATTTTGAAACATATTATATAGCTTTTAAAAATTTAAAATATGAACATATGTATTAAAATGAATAATATAAAATTATATATTATATATATATATAATATTTTAATTTTTATATGAATGAATATATATTATAATATATATATATATTAATATATATAAAATATAAAAATTATATATATATATAATTGTGTGCGTGTGTGTGTGTGTGTTTTCCTGTGTTGTGTGTGGGGGGTGTGGGTGTGTGGTGGTGTTTTTTCGTGGTGCGTATGTAGGGTTTATATATCCCTAATATTTTGTAACATTTATATAAAATTATACATACGAACATACACACCCCAAAACCAAAAACCCCACCCACACGCACGCACACACACACACACACACAAACACATATATAAAATAAAATTATATATAATAATATAAAATTTTCTAAAATTTTAGTTTATTATATATATATATATGCATATATATGTAATTTCTATATCTATCTATCTATCTATCATGATTATCTATCAAATCTATTATATATATTAATTTTATGATACATATATATATAAAATATATTCTTTATATAATATATATATATTTTATATATATTTTTAATATATATATATTTTATATATATACATATATATATAAAAAATATCTATATATTTTATATAATTTTATATAATATATTATATATATATTAAATATATATATATATAATATTATATATATATTTGTGGGTGGGTTTTTTCCAAAAGCAAGGGTTGTGTGAAGCGAGGTGGGGTTAGCCAGATAGTGTTAAGTGTTTGCACCCCTTCTCGTTTTGCAGCTTCCCCCCCCTGGCTACCCCATTTTTCAAAAAAAGGGACAGCTTTTGTAAAAAGTCTCCCCTGTCAGGTCACAGTCTCCATCACCCAAAAATTTCGCATTTCTTCCTCAGGGCCCCAACCCGGGGGGTTTAAACTGGGAAAACCCCTTGCGGTCCCAGGCTAAACTGGGGGGGATCTGGGAGCAGCGGGAGGCCCTAGAGGTACGGAGCATGGCCCCCCCCTGGTGTGGGACACGCTCTGGCTCCGCCCCAAAACCCCCTGCCCCCTAGCCGCCGGGGGGGGGGAGGTGGGCCTTCCCCAGCCCAAAACTCCCCCCAGAAAAAACCCCCCCGGAAATGATCATAAAAAAGGTTAGCGGGGGGGAGGGGTGCTGTCCCTCCCACCCAGCAAGCAAGGCGCTGATCCCGTTTGGGGGGGGTAAATGCCCGGGGCGCGGGATTGTAACAAAAATTTACTTGCCCGCTTCCCCCCCCCGGGGCAGGGGGCCAACCCCCCATGAACCCTTTGTGGGGAAAAAAAACCCTTGGGGAAAGGCAGATGGGGGGCCCCACAGCCCGCCGCCCCCCTTTAATTGGGGAAAGGCATCGGCGGGAAAATGGCAGAGGTGGCGTGCGCCCGGGGGGGTCAACGAGGCTTAACCTTGGGGCGAATTTTCGGGGGGCCCATTTTGGAAATCCATTCCTTGCGGCGGGTTTTGAGAAATTCCCTTTTGATATCGGGGGAAATTTAAAGGGCAGAAGCCCCTTTGGTAGTGGTAAGCTCATTTGGGGTGGGTACCCCATATAGGGTGGGGGGCCACAGCAAAATTCCCCAAACCTCCGGGGTTAGCCATACCCCTCTCCAGCCGATTTCCCGCCCTGGGTAGTTGAGGTCACCCCGGGTTGATAAAGCGTATTATGGCATTAAAGTCGGGAAGCTTTACTTTTAGCTTCATTTTCCTTTTCCCTGTATAGCTCCTCCCGATGTATGAAAATTTTATGTATGTACCCCAAAAACTCTCATCTGGGGAGAAAATTCCCCCCAGCGAGATATCCGGCTGTGACCGAGCTGGCTATGAGTTTGTCTAAAGGCCCCCCCTGGCTGGGAGCTGACCCTAAGCAAAAATTACCCTCCTTCCCCGGGGATTTTGCTGGGTCCCAGAAAATGAGTATCTGGGGCTCCGGGAAAAACAATGCGGGGACATGGTAAACCCGATAGGGTCCCGGGGCCAAGGGGGATCGCCCAATTCTTGTTACCCGTGGGGGGGGAAAAATTCTCCAAAAAGCGGGGTTTCCAGAGGCCGAGTTCTGTGGCACTGACCATAGGCGGTTGTGGCAACCCCTTAAAAAATTTCCCTGTCCATCCAGGGGCCCCACCCAAAGGGTTTTTTCACCGGGCAGAAAAGGGGGGAGGAATGTTTTGGGAAATTCACCAGGCAGTCTCTGCCGATTCACGGGAACTCGAAAAATTTTTGGGGATCCAGTTGCTCTGTGGGAGTTTCTTCAAGCACATAAAAACTCGAAGCAACCCGGGTCCATTGGTGAAAGCCGGGGGCGTACGCCTTTGGGGGCCACTAAACAATTTGATGGCTGGGGCTAAAATGGTAAGGGAAGTCCTCCCCTAACAAGGTAAGGTGGCAATTTTTCCAAGCTGAAGAGTGGGAAAGCTAAAAGGCATATTTTGATACCCCTGCTGCGTTTAAAGGGGGCTGGGGGCCTGCTTTCCCATCCGACGGGCCATCGGCAGTCTGGAAACCTGCCCATCCTCCCCCCAGGGTTGTTCTCTGTAAAGAGAACCCTGGGGTGGGGGGCGGAAAAAAACCCCCAGGAGACCCGGTTTGGGGAAATCGATGAGCCCTGCCCGCGAGGTTTTTAGAGAGGGGCCCGTGAGCCTGCCTGGAGACTCCCCTCGAGGGGCCCTCGGGGCTGGAAGCAAAGGGGTGGATGCGGCCATCCCCCCTTTGGGGGTTATCCCCTTGGATGATGATGATATATATATAATATATATATAATATATATTATTTTTATATATATATATATAAAATATATAACATAACACACACTTTTTTACCATTTACACAAAACACATACCCACACCCCACCCCAAACAACACCCCACACACACCCCACCACATATATTAATATATATTTAAAATATTTTATAATATTATATATAAAATTTTTTAAAAAATATTTTAATATATATAAAATATATATATATATATATTTTATATATATTATAATATTTTAAAATTAAATACCACAAAAACACACACCACAACACACAAAAAAAAAAAAAACCCCCAAATACACACCCACACACACCCAAAACGATATATATATATATATATATAATATATATATTATATATATAATATATATTTTATTTTAATTATATTGGGTGAGTTTTTAAGCATTTTTTACCAGGTAGACCCCCCAAACAGTTGTTTTGGATGAAAGTGAGTCACAATACCTTTTTTGGGGTTTCCCCCCCATCAGGGGGGGAACCTCCTCCCCTCCTAAGGAGGGGCGATTTCAAGCTGAAGAGGGGAAAGCTGCGGAATATGTGATATCCCTATTGAACTGCAAAGGCTGGGGGGGGAACCTATCCCTGGGGGGCCTGCATACAGTCCTAAATGCCATCTGGCAGTTGGAAACCATTGCCCCTGACCTGCTTAGGAGCATGGTCATCCTCTCGGAGGGGGAAAAGGGATCTTTGGGCATTGTAGCAACCCCCAGGGCATTACAATGCTCAGCATACCGGGCAAATTTTTCGCCCACAGTCTTCTGAAACGGATCCAAAAACCCCCTCCTGAAGCATCGAGATGGAGCAATCTGGTTTTTACTCCTGGCAATCCACAAAAACCAAATACTACGCTTTCAAGAATTTGGAACGCTGTCTTTGATTTTGGTTTTGGGGGGTTTGCTTGCAGCCTACATCAACCTAAGGGAAGGCTTTTGATTTGGACATGGGATCGCTAGGGAATCCGAGACTCGGGGGAATTTCCGACGAAAAGATTTTTGGGGCCTGTTTAGCAACCTTTATCTAGTACTGAAAGTGCTGAAATTTTTGTGCCATGGGTCTGTCAAACCCCTTTAATTCGGGGGGGAGGCAAGGCTGGTCCTTGCCCCAACATTTTTCAAACACCTGCAGGGGACTGGATAATGGGGGTTCAGTGTGGAGCAACAACTGGGCAATATCAAATCTTTTCTTCCCTTTCCCCACCCTATCTGAGCCCTTTGGGTCACTGGGGGGAGCTCTGATGAAATTTAGCAATAGGAAAAGCCCCTAGGCCTAGAGGTCCTTGGGAAACCAAGACCAAGATTCCGTATTTTGGGGCCCTTTTTGGGGAAACCCTTCCCGCGATCCATGTTTTGGGGCGAGGACGTTGATTTTCCAGAGATTTTTAAATCCCTTGGGTACCGTAATCCATATTTTTTAAAGGCGGGCAGACCAAAAAAGTTCAATAGAGGGGTTTGGGTTTTTGGGCAGCAGGACCCCTGAACCAAACAACAAGACCCTTTGGAGATATGGGAAACCTATGCAGGGGGGCCCAAAATTAGTACCCTTAAAAGGCCCTTTGATACTACCATTTTTTGCCCCTAGGGAAAGCAAAATCTAGATGCTATCCGGGTTCTTGGAGTCTCGTTTTGATTCTTTTGTAAAAAAGGGTCCCTCCCCGGATTTTTGGGCAAGCCCATTGCCCAAACCGCCCGGTTACACCGTGAATGGCATGGGCCCTTTTACTTACATAATTCGGGATCGCCCCCCCAGGTTTCCAGGGGCACGTAGCTCTTTTCCCCTGGGTTTGACCCTGCCCATCAGAATTCTCTTTGCGAGGAGACCGGGGGGAAATGCCCCAGGAACCCTAGGTGGGGGGGAAATTTAGAGATGGGCCGGGGGCCCCCCGGAAACCCTCACCTCGAGGAATCCTCTGGGGGGGAAACACACCCACACAAAAACCACACACACAAACACACACCACACCCACAAATATAATTTTATATTGATATATATATTATATTATATATATTGAAATTATATATTATAAAATCCCTATATATAAAAAATCAAATATATAAATATTATTTTATATATTATATATATGGGGTTTTGTGTGTGTGGGGTTTTTGGGTGTGGGGGGTGGTGTGTGGGGGTATGTGTGGGTGTGTTGTATGTGTAATGCCTAAATAAATATATAATATTTTAATATAAATATATATATATATATATAACATAATAGTTTATATATATATATATTATAAAATATATAAAAATATTATATATATATATATATTTTATTTTAATATATATTTTATATATAATATAAATATAATAAATTTTATTTTTAAAAAAAATTTAAAATTTAAAATAGAAATTCCCTATATGTACATATTTTATATATATATAATTATATATATATAATTTTATAAAAATATATATATATATAATATAAATATATATAAATTATATAGATTTTAGATATTAGATTAGATATGATATATAGATATAGATAAATAAATATATATTTATATATATCTGAAATCATCTGTCTATCTATCATCTACTATCTATTTAAAAATCTATCTGAGGAGAGAGAGAAGGAGGGGAGAGAAGAGAGAGAGAGAGAGAGAGAGGAGAGAGAGAGAGAGAGAGAGAGAGAAAGGGGAGAGAAAAAAAAGGGGAAGATGAAAGAAAAAAAAGAGAGAGAAAAGAAAGAGAGGAAAAAAAAAAAAGAGAGAGAGAGGGGAGAAAAGAGAAGAGATAAATAGATGAAAAATTTAGAGAGAGAAAGAGAGAGAGGGGGGAGAGAGAGAGAGGGGGAGAGAGAGAGAGAGAGAGAAAAAGAGAGAGAGAGAGGAGAAAGAAAAAGAGAAAAAAAGAAAAAAGAAAGAGAAAAAAAAGAGAGATAGAAGAAAATTTTATAGAGATAAAGATAGATAGATAGATAGATAGTTTAGAAAAGATAGTAGATAGATAATAGATAGATAGATAGATAGATAGATAATAGATAGAGATAGAGGGGAGGGAGGGGGGGAGGAGGGAAAAAGAGAGAGGGAGAGAGAGGAGAGAGAGGAGAGAGAAAAGAGAGAGAGGGGAAAAGGGAGAGAGGAGAGAGAGAGAGAGAGAGAGAGAGAAGAGAAGAGTGGAGAGAGACAGTTTTTGGAGGGGGGGAGAGATGGGGGGGAAAGAAAAGGGAGGAAAAGAACGTGACAGAGGGGAAAAAAAGGAAAAAAACCCCAAGGAAAAAGAAAGTTTTTTTGCATGTTTTGGAAGCGTTTTTTAAAATGTTTTCCTTTAGCAAAAAATTCCACTTTTTTCCACTGTTTCCCCTTTGCGCCCCCCAAGGGTAATCTTTTCTGCATTTTTTTTTTTTACGAAAATTTTATTCAGCAAATAAAACTGAGATTACTCTCTTTGTTTTTTCTTGCCGGGAAAAACTATAAGCGCCCCGGGGAAAAAAATTTTCCCAAACCCGATATTGCTCGAATGAAGGGGCCGAACAAACCCCCAAGGCACGCAACCCTTTATCCGCATGTGTTTCTTAGAATAAAACACATACACACACACACTACACACCCCCCACAAAATCGCACAAACAAAAACACACACCCCAACCACACCCAAATTTTTTAATGCGTATATAAAATTTTTTTTATATATATATATATATTTTAAAATTATTATAATATATTATATATATATATATGTATATATATATAATATATATATATATTATATATATATATATATATATATATATTTTAATTATAATTTCTAAAATAAGGGAAATGCTCAGGGTTGAGCCCCGGGCCCCTCCACCATCCTTCGCCACTAAATCGATTTTTCCGTTTTTTTTCCACTTGTCCCACCCGCCCCCCGCAAATCTTTGATTTTGTCGCTCTTTTGCCCTTGGGTTTGGGCCTTTCCTTTTGGGGTTGTGTGTGTGTGTGTTTTGTGTGGTGTGTTTGGGGGTGTTTTGGTGTGTGTGTGTGTGTGTTTTGTGTGTGTGTGTGTGTGTGTTTGGGGTGTGTGTATGTGAAATTATGTGTGTGCGTGGGTGTTTTGTGTGTGTTTTGTTTGTTTGTGTTGTGTGTGTGTGTGTGTATGGTTGTGTTTTTTTGGGGGTTATATTTTATATAAATATAAAAATTTAATTAAAATTTATATATATATATTGTGTGTTTGGTTTTGGTTTGGTGTTTGTGTGTGTGTTGTTGTTGGTGTGTGTGTGTGTGTGGGGTGTGTGTTTTGTATGTACATTCACACACACCCATACACAAACCCCCACACCCCCAAAACACACACACAAAAAAACACAAACACACACCACACACACACACACACACACACCCCTATTTTAATATATATTATATAAAAATAATATATATATATTTAAAAATTATATATATATATATAATAATACATACCACACGCGCACCCACACACCCCATTCACCCCAAAACCCATTTATGCGAAATTTTATATATATTATTTTATATATATAATATATATCTATATAAAAATTATATATATATAATATATATATAAAATATTTTATATATTATTATATTATAAAAATACACCCACACACATCTTGACCCTTTCCCTTATCATTAAATTAAAAATTTACATTTTGGCGTTTTAAGTAAAGTATTTAAAAAAAGGAATCAAAGGGGGGACATTCCCTTTTGTTATTTAACTTTTAAATTTTTCTTTACGGGAAATTTGGGTTTTTAAATATAATTTCCCCACGATTTTCTGTATTTTTCCGACAAAGATCAAACCCCCAAATTTTAAATATTATAAATAAAAACCGTTTTTTCCATGTTACTGGTTTTTGTAAAAACATTATATTTTAACTTTTTTTACCTTTTATGTTCTACATCTGAACTCCCATTTCCGAAGGGTAGTAAAAATTTTTTCTCAAAAAATAAAATTCTTTTCCCATATATTTTCTGTATTCTACATGTCAAATTTCCCCTCAAAAATAAAAAAGTCAACCCATTCATGTTCTTTAAAAAAAACTATTAATACTATTGGATTTTTAAAACTATATTGCCCGTCGCGCTAATCTCTCCAAACGTTTTTTAAAATGGTAGTTCAGATAGATGTTCAATATGATACGTAAAAATTTTTGTTTTGCTGATAGTTTAAATACCATCGAAACTTTAAAAATGTTCATTTAATGTAAAATGCCTAGGAACATTTACGTAACTAAAATATATATTTTACACACCCCTAAAACACTTATACACACACACACACCAAAACACAACACACACAAAAACACACACACACACACATATATAACTTGGGACATACACAATTTAGGAAAGTATATATAAAATTATAATATATAATATAATACATAAATTTTGTGTATTTTAAGTTATATATGTGTGGTGTGTGGGTGAAAAGAGAGAGAGAGAGAGAGATACATACATACATACAACATACATACATAATTATACATATATTTTATATAAAATTAATATGTAAATATAATAATATATATATAAATTATATAATAAATATATATATTTTAAATTTTATCCCTTATAATACATCTTGTGTGTGTGTGTGTGTGTTGTGTGTGGGTGTGTGGGTGTGTATTTTAAAAATATAAATATAATAAAATTATATTATAAAATTTTAATATATATATAATTATATATATATATTTTAATAAATATATATATATTTTATATGTATGTATAATTGTATATTTGGGGTTTTTGTGTGTGTATATATTTTTAATATATATAATATATATATAAAAAATTATATATATATATATATTATAAAATATATAATATTATACCAAACACACACACAAAACATATACACTTAAACATACATATATAAAATATATATAATATATATATTTTATTATAATATATATAATATATATTATAATTATATAATTATATACATTTTATATATTAAAATTTTATTTTGGTATATATGTATGTATGTAGTTGTATGTAGTATGTATCTCTCTTTTCCTTCTCTCTCTCTCTCTCTCCTCTCTATCCTTTTCTCTCTTCCCCCTCCCCCTCTCTCTCTCTCTGTCTCTTTTTTATAATATAATATATATATATAATATATATATATTAATAATATATATTTTATATATATATATATACAAAACTATACAAAACCCCACCACACACACACAAAACACACCACGCAACACAACCACACCAACACCCCACAAAACAAAACCCCACAAAACCACACACACCCACAAAACCCCCACACACATATTATATATATATATATATATATATATATATATATATATATTTATATATATATATATATTCACCACCACACCCCAAAAAAAAACCACACCCACACACACACACCCCACACACCCCACACAAAAAAAAACAAACCCACACACACACAAAACCCCACACAATGATATTATATATATATAATATATAAATATTAATATATAATATTATATTATATATAAATATTTTTATATAAATGCACATTTTTTGGGTTATTGTTCAAATATCTATTCATATCTTTTTTCTTTTCTATATCTTTCTATCTCATAATATCATTTTTCCCCCACTGCATATTACATATATTATTTTTTATATATGTTTTTTCATAAATAATATTTTAATATAATTATAATATATATTAAAATATTTATATATTATCCCAAAATATCCCCACTTTATACACAGATTCAAAAACCACACAGACCCTCCCCAACGCAGCAACCCCCACACCCCCAAACTTCCACCCCACCCACACCCACACACCCAACACACCACACCACACACATGTGTGTGTTGTGTGGGGGATTGGCTTGCGGCGTGTGTGTCTGTGTGTTTATAAAATTTTTGTATATTGTTGTGTATGCACCCACACTAAAAACGCAGGGAAACGAATCACCCTTTTAAGTATATATTTATACATATTTTCAATATCATTTTCTGTATCTATCATCAAATCTATATTTTTTATCTCCCTTTAATATACCTGAAATTATATATTATTATATATAAAATTTATAATATATATAAAATTTTAATTAAAATTATATATTTTAAAATATTTTTTTTTTTTTTTTATTCATTCATATATATAAATTTAAACTATAAAAATTATATATAAAAATTATTATATATTATATATAAAATATATTTATATACATATTAATTATATATATATAACATACAAATGGGGTGTGTAGGTGGGTTTTGTGGTGTTTTGTTTGTTGTTTTGTATGTGTGTTTTGACTTTTGTGTGTGTTTGTGTGTGTGGTTTGTGTGTGTGTGTGGGGTTTGGGGTGTGGTTTTGGGGTGTGTGTGTGTGTGTGTGTGGGGTGTGTTGTGTGTGTGTGTGTGTGCATGTGTGGTATCGGTGTGTTTTGTTCGGTTTATGCGTGGGTTTTACTTACACAAAAAACGCACGAATACACTTTTACACTTTTGGGACAAAGGCATGCTAACCAAAAAAAAAAGTGAGTGCTTTGCAAAAACACCCGAGATCTGAGACAAACGGAAAAACCGACGATAGACAAAAAAATAAAAAGGTGGTCATCAGAACGAGAACCCCTATTTCACTGGATTAGGAAAAAAAAAATATGCTTTATACAAAACCCCCATAATTGTCTCTATCCCCTTTAAATGTGATAAAATTTATAGACCCCAAAAAATTAAAACAATTTTTTTGACCAAAATTTGTAGGGAAAATTTCAAAAATTATAAACTTGGATAGGGGTTATTTTTAAAAAACCAGTAAAGACAAAAAAAATATGTCCTTTCGGTTAGGAGTTTTTCCCAGTATTTTTTTTATTTAGCCCGGTGTTTCTTTCCTTTTTAAACCCCCTGGGGAGACGATATCGGGGGTATGGAAAAACTTTGATTTAGCTAAGGGATTAAAGTCCCGGGGGGAAAAAGCTCTCAGATTTCCCTTAAACCCTTTACAACCATTAGGCTATAGGAATTTTAGACGAAAAAATTCAAAGGGAAAGGAAATAGTAAAACCCCAGGGCTATATATAAAAAATTAAACCAAGTTATACTAATTAAAACCCGGAAAATTTTTATCCTTACTTTTGGGAAACAAGCAAGGAAAAAAAAAATAAATGGGGAAAACCATTTTACTATCGTCAATGAAAGGTCCCAAAAAAAGAAGTTTTTGAAACAACTGCCGGGGGAATCGGTTCGTCTTTGCATTCCCTAAGCTTTACTTATTATCCCAAATTTTTACACATAATAAATTTTTATGAAATTAACAATTCATCATCTATTCTGGAATTTGTAATAGGGCCATTCTTTATTCAGAGGGGGGCTAAAGGTGATGAAACGGGTCTCAAAGTTTTGCGAGAGGAAAGCAAGTGCAGTGTACAGCATTTCCCCCAGGACGTTTCCCTAAAAATGCAGTTTCCCTTACATGTCTAACTACTAAAACTTGAAACGCAGAGAAGGGGAAGGGGAAAAGTAAAAAGAGAGAAAGAGAAAAAAAAAAATATTATCGTAAATGCACGTTTAGTAAACTTTCCGATACTGAATGATTTTTCAAAATAGCGATTGCCATGCTGGAGATGGGATCACCAATTAAAATTTGGGAAAAAATGGGGAAACGACTTTCGAGAAGGGAAATTTGGGCCTGAACACACTCGAAGGAAAAAGATAATGTATCTGTAGCAAAAAAATTCTGGGCCCCTTTGTTTATATTTATGTAAAAAAATTGTATTTTTGTGATTGTTTTGGGGTTTCGCGCGTTTTTGTGTGATGTGGTGTGGTGTGTGTTTGTGGGGTGGGGTTGTGGGGTATGTGTGTGTGTGTGTGTGTGGGGAGTGAGTGAGTGTGTTTGTGTGTTTGTGTTTTGGGTGTGTATGTGGGGGTGTGTGGGTGGGGGGGTTTTTTGTGTGTGTTTTAGTGAGTGAGTTTTGGGTGGGTGTGTTTTGTGTGTGGGGTGGTGGTTTTTGTGGGGTGTGGTGTGTGTGTGTGTGTGGGGTGTGTGTGTGTGAGTGGGGTGGTGTTTTGTCGTGCATGTGTGTCTGGATACGGGCATTTTCTCTCTATCCCTTTTCTTCCTTGAGCTGTACCAAATTCATCCCTCTTTTTGCGATCCCCCGCGTCCCTTTAGACACACAAAACCGGGGTTTAAGACGGGGTGTTCATTAACATCTGAAGTATTTCCTTGGTCCTTTTCCTCCTCCCCTTCCCCCAAACGCCGAAAATTTCACCACCCCATTAATTAAAAATTTTCGCTTTGGGTTTGTGTTGGTCCCTGGGGCCACGCAATTAAGCTTTCTTCTGTTTTTTTGGACCCAAGTAAGTATCTTCTTTGGGGCTGATGTCTGTCCTATGAGGGGGTAAGGGTGCGTGAAGAACTTTTTTCCAAAAAAATCCACCCTCAAAAGCAGGGCCTCCTGAGGGGCTTTTTGCCCGAACGTTCAAAAATAACCGAGACCGAGGGAGAAGATACCATTGTTCTTATCGAAAAAGAAATAGCTGAAAAACTGCTGCTCAAGGGTTTTGGTTAGATTTTTATAAAAACATCAGTTTCAGTTCTTTGAAAAACCTCTTTTTTGTTTAAATCAATATTTTCATGGTTATCAAATTCTGTGCGTACTATTTTTTCACTAAAAGGGTCTTTAAAAATTTGGGCCCTGCAGGTAAAAAACGAACGAATATGGGAAAGGAGGCATTCCCCGGGCTTTGTCCCAATTTAAGGGTCCTACAAGATTTTTAAAAGCAATTGTGACAGAAAAAAAAAAAAACTATTTTTTTTCTTTTTTTTTTAAGTAACTTTTAATAAATTGATATTTGACGCTGATATTTTTTTTTAGTAAAAAATTCCGAGTTTGCCCTACTCGTATTTCCGTCTTTCCCGTGTTTTTTCTCTTGACCTTTATTTGGGGTATGCCATTTGGTTTTTGAACACTGCACTGTAAAGTTGTTTTTTCTCTATTTTTACAGGGCCGAGTATTTTTGTCATCATCCAAATTTTGGCCCCTGATTGGGGACCCCAACAGGCCATTTTAAACCCGTTTTCCCTTGTTTTTTCCGTCTGAAGCAATATTTTGCTAATCTATCGTGTCCTGGGTTTTGGGAAAAATTTTAAATTTAACTGTAAGTGCCATTGGGGCTTTTTGCATTTTAAAGCCTTGAGAAATTTTTCAAAATTCCTAAAGTTTTAATCCCTTTTCTATGTCATATATAAATGTTAGTTTTTTGTGATGGGAAAAAACGATTCAGGCAGTAGGGGAAGATCCTTCCCTTTTTTTTTTTCCCGAATAAAAATTTTCGATCCAAGGAGATACTTATAATTCCCAAATTGTTATAACTTTCTTTTTTATATTTCCCTTTTCTATTGGGTGCTCTTTCCTTTCCGGGGCATTTTTTCTAAATCATCCAAATTTTATTCTTTCATCGCAATTTTTTCAATACTTCTCATTCAGAATTCTTTACGCAATCTTTTTCACACGCATTTCCATCGGGTCAAACCTTTCTTTTAGGATTCTGAATTTTTTTCCCCGCATAAAAAGTTCCCGGGTTTTTGATCAAACCCCTTAAGATGTTTTTATTTTTGATTTGTTTTAAAGGTTTAAAGCCCTTCATATGTTCTGTTTAGTCTGAAGCGGGCCAAAAATGTTTTTATGTTTTTGGCATTCTTGTCGACTTTTATGCATCTAGTTATTTGATTAATGAGAATGTTTTTTTTCTTTGGGAAAAAAAAAAAAAAAAACCCATTATTGTCACTCACAAGAAAATGGGTGAGAATGATGGACGACTTTGACGGTTTTTTATAGGATAAAGGAATTTAAAATCTGACCCTCGATTTAAAGGGCAAATTTCGTGAAAATATTTCCATTCTTAAAAATTTGCCAAACTTTTATGCCCCTTTTTCTTATACAAAAAAACCCCAAATAAAATTTTTTGTCCCCATGAATAAATTCCCTAGATAAAGCACACTTTTTTGCATTTGTTCATTTATATTCCCTGATCTGTAAAGGGGTTCAAAAAAAATTTAGTTTGAATTCTTTTTAAAACCCAAAGTTTGGGGTTTTCCCAGAGCCCGAGTAAAACCCCTTTTCCCCGGCTTGTTTTCAATCCGCGAAAATATTCCCTTGCCCGTCTCGCCAAGTGGGGCCCAAAAGGGAAACCCGGGTTTATCGCCGACCGCCCACCATGAAACAGGTTTGCACAGGATGACATGTTTTCATTTGCAGATCGTCTAGGACCTGGCTTGTCCAGCCTCTACCTGCACAACACACAAAACCCAACACACACACACACCACACCCCACACCCCCCACACACCCACCAACACACCCACAAACCACACACACCCCAAAAACACACATACACACACCCCCAAATTAAAAACAAAGACACAAACACCAAAAAAACGCCTGGGCTTTGCTTTTTGATATTTAAACCTGCTTTCCACTTTACGGCCTCACAAGTGAATTCATTTCCTGGGTTTTGAAAACACTTTTCTACGCCGAGATTTAATCTTTAAAAAAGGTTTCATCGAAACCAATGCCCCCACGTAACGGCAATAAAAACCGGTGCGAATCCAAGATTTTCATTTAGGGCCCTTTTTTAATAAAGCCTTTTTTAAATTCAAAAATTTTTAGACTTTTCCCCTTTATTTGTTTCGGCGGGGGTTTAATGGAAAAACGTTCTCATTTTACCGAAAAAAAACAATAACCAAAAATTCCCCCACATTTGGGGTTGGGGTATAAAAATTGGGTTTTTTTCAACAAAATTTCTTTTGTGATATTGTTGGGAGCGGCAATGTTCCCTTCCCTCTCCCTCACCTGTTTTTTAAAAGACTGAGCAGGGTTTAAAAAGGGTTTTCTCGCTTTGATTAAACTTTGTACCCCTGCTCGTTTATGTATGTGAGGGATGGAAAAAAAGGGAGAAAGAAAAAGAAGAGAGAGAGGGGAGGGGAGAGAGGGGGAGAGAGGAAAAGAGAGAGAGAGAGAGAGAGAGGGGAAAAGAGAGAGAGAGAGAGAGAGAGAGAAAAATGATATTATAAAACCCCACCACACCCACACACACCCTACACACACACACACACACAATATAAATAACACCATATATCTATCTATCTACATCATCTATTCTATCATGTTCTATCTAAACTACTATCATCATCATCTATCTGATTATATATAAATAATATTTTATTATATATCTATTTATATATTTTATTTTAAAAAATTAAAATTTTATATATATATATTATATATATTTATGTATATATGTATATATATGTAATGTATTTAAATTTTAAATTTAAAAAATATATTTATAAAAGGGGGGGGATGCCTAGGATATTTAAACAGTATATTAAAAAGTATTACATATACTATACACACATAACACCCATTAACCCGTTTTATATATATATAGATATATATATTTTTATATATAAAAATAATATATAATATTTTATTTTTATATATATTATTTTTATATATATATATATATATATATATATATATATATATAAAAATTTTAAAAAAAAAAAAAAAAAAAAAAATATATACAAAACACAAACACAACACACCCCACACACACACAAAACACACACACACACACACACACACACACACACACCCCAAAAACACACGCAAAAACACCAAAACACACACACACCACCACACATAAAAAATATAATATATATATATATATTATATATATATATATAAAATATAAAATATATATATATATATATTATATTGTAAATTCTGAAATTTTTTGGGAGTCGAAAACGGATGGCGGGCTTAACACTAAGCGTTTTTTCCGACGGCGCGTTGAAGGGTTGCTTGGGGCCCCGACTGCATAAGGCTTTCCGTGGAAAGGGCTGGGGAGTGACCTGGTTTTCCCCCGATTGAAGCGCAGGCAACAACATATGTTTTATATGTATATATATATATATATTATATACTCATGTAAAATTTATAGGCCCCGATAGACTTTTTTTAAAAACATATCATATACAAAACAGGTTTCGAAGAGAGAAAAAAGCGGTGATATTTTAAAAGCGAAGGCGGGAAAAAGGGATCAAAAAAATTATATTAGCCTTCTGGGGTTCGGGAATTTAAAGGGAACCGCAATATGATTCCTTATTTTAATAAAAAATTATGCAAAAAAAGCCTTTATTTAATTGAAAAAAATCACACGGCCATTTTTTGGGGGTGATGCGAAATTTTTTTAAAAACCCTTTTTGGGTAAAACATGGGATTTTTATAATTGGTTTTT
Organism: Penaeus monodon; assembly: GCF_015228065.2. Lineage (NCBI taxonomy): Eukaryota > Metazoa > Arthropoda > Malacostraca > Decapoda > Penaeidae > Penaeus > Penaeus monodon. Next base: position 42,739,533 of record NC_051390.1, on the reverse strand, counting down.
AAAAAAAGAAAAAGCGGGAAATTTTTTTATCATACAAGTAAATTCGTAAGTTGTGCGCAAAGGGTTGGGGCCATTGCATAATGATATTAAAGGGGTTCCGCCCATGCGGTTGACGAAAGTTAAATGAAGGATTTCTCGAAATAGGGGCTCTTATTGGAGGGCCCAAAAAAGCATAAAAAGAGGAAAAGAGGAGAGAGAGAGAGAGAGAAGAAGAGAGAGGAAAAGAGAGAAAGAGAGAGAGAGAGAGAGAGAGAGAGAGAGAGAGAGAGAAAGAGAGAAAAGGGGGTAGAAAAGATATATATATATATTTTATATAAAATTTTATATATATTTTATATATATAATATATATATACACACACACACACCACCACAAAACACCAAAAAACACACACACACACAAAACCCCACAACCCACACACACACACACACACCACACCACAATTAAAATAAACACAAACTAGAGAGAGAGATGACAGATTTTTTATATATTATATATATATATAATATATATATATAATATGATAAATAAAATATATAATATATGTGTGTGTGTGTGTGTGTGTGTGTGGGGGTGTGTGGGTGTGGGTGGGGGGGTGGGGGGGTTTGTGTTATAACATATAAGGGAAAAACACACACGCCCCACACACAACGTATATATATTATATATTTTATATTTTATATTAATTATATATATTATTTTTATATTTTTAAAATATAATATAAAAAATTTTAAAATATTTTATATATAACATATATATATATTAAAATATATATATATATATATATATATATATATATATAAAATATTATTATATATTATAAATATATATATATATATATACCCTAAAAAGGGGGAGGGGAGAAAAAGGGGAGAAAAGAAAAAGAGAGAAGAAAAGGAAAAGGAGAGGAGGGAGCTAAAAGAGGGGGGAGCGAGAGGAAGAGGGGGACGGGGTAAAAAGGAGAGAAGAGAGAGAGAGATTACATACATCCCTACATACGTATATATTTTTATTTTATTTTTAAAATATATATATATATATAAATATATATATTATTATTTTTTTTTTTTTTTTTTTTTTTTTTTTTTTTTTTTTTTTTTTTTTTTTTTTCAGCAGGGCCCTTTATTCCCTAAAAGGACCCAGGCCTCTCTCATTACTACTGAAGGTTTATATGGGAGTGCCCTCCTTTCCTGATTTGGGTGCCTTTCCTAATCAACCGGTTTGTGCCACGGCGGTGACTTCCCCCACGATACTTGCGTTTGACTTCTCAAAGGGGAAAATGTCCCTTTTCTAGGAGGGGGAATCGAGGGGGAAATTCCCGCCCAAGGGAAAAACGCGCCCGCCGGTGGCTCGAACCCTCGAAATCAGATTGCCGTCTGACAATCCCTTTAGTCCGATGCTCTAACCCCTCGGGCCAAACCCCGGCCTTTTTATATATATATATATATTATATATTATTTTATATATAATATATATATATTATATATATTATATATATATATATATATTTTTATATATAATATATATATTACATTATATTTGGGGGGGGTGTTTGTGTGTGTGTTTTTTTTGTGTGTGTGTGGGGTGTGGGGTGTTTTGTATGTGTGTGTGTGTGTGTGGTTGGGGTGTGTTGTGTGTATATAATATATTATAAAAATATAATAATATATTTTATATTTTATATATATATAATATATATAATATGTGTGTGGTTTTGGGGTTTGTGGTGTGTTTTGGGGTGTGTGTGTGTGTGTGTAAGTGTGTGTGTGTGGGGTGTGTGTGTGTGTGTGTGTTTTGTGTCTGTTTTGTGTGGTGTTTTAAAAAAATGCACACTATTCATAAAGTATATATTATATAATATTTTAAAAATATATATATATATATAAAATAAAAATATTATATATGTATAATATATATATAAAAAATACTATATAATTTTATATATAAAATATTAATAAATTTTATATATATTAAAATAAAATATATATTATTATATTTTATTTATATATATTATATATAAAATATATATATATATATTAATATATTATTAATATTTTATATATATATATAGAGAGAAGAGAGGGGAGAAAAGAGAGAGAAATTTAAAGAGGGGAGAAGAAGACAAAGGAGAGAGGGATACCAGATACACACACACACAATAGAAGATAGATAAATAGATAAATAGAGTAGATGATAGATAGATAAAAAAGAGATAGATAAATGATAGATAGTAGATGGTAGATAATAGAAGATAGATAAAATAAAGATAAGAAGAAAAGAGAGAGAAAGAGGGCAATGGGGATACAGGGGGATAGGACGGAAAAGAGAGAGGGCAGAAAAAAGAGAAGAGAGAGTGAAAAAAAGAAAAAAGAGAAGACATAGAGATTGGGTGCGACTAGTTCCCTCCCCCCCCTCGTCTCGTCCGTTCTATGTTTTTCTCTTCCGTCCCCCCATCTCAGGGCATAACCAAAAGGGAGGTGGAAAAAATTTAAATTTTAAATTTTACCCCCGAGTGAAAATATTAATTCCACCCACGTTCGCCGATCCTGTTTCTGGAGGTGATTAACTTCGTTTTTTCCCTTCCCGCCCCGGGGGCCGGGGGTCGATTTTCCCTTTTTGGGGATTTTAGTCAAATACGGTTTTCCTCGGAAATCGGAATTTGGTGATATCCCCCAAAAGATAAAAAAGTTTTACATCACCACACATACACACCCATAGGGGGGTGTTTTTGTGTCCCGAGGGACCCACACCCCAAAACACACAAAACACACCACACACACACACACACACAAACATTCATACACATACACACAAACACACACAACCCCACACACAACCACACACCCACAAAAACAAAAACACCACACACAAACACACACACAACACACACCATTATATATATATTTTATAAAAAATATATATATATAAAATATATATATATATTTACGAAAACCAAAACACACCACCACACACACACACACACAACCCCCCCCTTTTTAAAAAACCCCAATACAAAAACCCCACACAAACACACACACACACCAAACACCCACAAAACCCAACACACACACACCAAAACAACAGAAAAAACACACACAGAAAAACCCCACACACACCTTTATGTTTGGGTATTTTGTTGGGGACCTACAAAATAAACCCGATATATATGGATACAAAATGCCAAGAAACACGTCCCCCAACCCCACTACAAAAAGCTAAAAAGAAAACGGGTCGAGGGGGCCCGGGAAAGGGAAATACCCTTAAACCCCGTAAGTTTCTTAGCCTTGGAAAAGCAAACAGCTGGGTTGTTTAGCTGTCTCTCTCCCCTTTTTTCCCCTTTTCCTCACCCTTTTCCCATCAATATTGACACCGACCCTTTCCCATGTGGCCCCCTGACTCCCCGCCTCGCCCCTTGACCTTTTTTTCCCCCTCGTTTTTTTTTCAGCGAGCTTTTTTTGTTTTTTTTCAGAGCATAGGGAAAAGTTTATACATTATATATAAAATATATATATATATAATATATATATATTTTTATATATAAATATATATATATTATATATATATAATTTTAAAACATAATAATAATATATATATATATATATTTTATTTTTATAATTTTATATATTATACATTTATCTCTATCTTATCTTTTTAACATCTATATATATGCATCAGACACACAAAAACACCCACACCCCACACACACACACCCCACACACACAACCCCACACCCCCCAACACACACACAACCCCCACATATATATATATATATATATTATATATAATATTAAAATTAATATATATATATATTGGGGTGGTGTGTGTGTGTGTGTTTGTGGTGTGTGTGTGTGTGTGTGGGTGTGTGGGTGTGTGTTTGGGGCTTGCGTGTGTGTGGGGCGTGTGTGTGTGTGTGTGTGTGGGTGTGTGTGTAGCCCCACACACACACACCACACACACACCACACACACACCCCACACATCTTTTTGTTTATATATAAAACATATATGTATATAGATATGTTTCAATTTTAAAAAATTTATTATAATAGTATTTTTTTTTTTAAAAGTAAATATAATTTTTTACCCTTTTAAAAAATTTTTCAAACAAAATACACACAAATATATGTTAAAATACATACATAATACTACATAAAACACACAACACACACACACACACACCCACACACACACCCACACACACACACACACACACACACACACACCTATAATATAGATATAATATTAATATAATATAAAATATATATATATATTTTATATTAAAATAATATATTTACCCCAAATCTCTGTCTCTCTGTCTTAACAATTTATGTATATATATATAAATATATATATATAATACAAATATATATTATATAATTTTATTTTATATAATATAATTATATATATTATGATATAATATATATAAAAATTTTGTGTGGTATATTATTGAAAACCCTTTATGTAGAATTATGCTTACATTTAAAAATTTTAATTGTTGGGGGGGTTATAAATTTGAGTATAAAAGATAAGCTTAATCTTTCAATTGCTGTCTCCAATAATTTTTTGACGGGGGAAAAAGTAAAACGGGCCCTTCCCCCCTCGGGCACATCCGATTTTTTTGTAAAATACTCTTTTTGTATATCGCCCGGGGTTTTACTTTCGAAGGAAACCCTTTAAAAAAACCCTTTCCCCCATTTTCTTATTAAGATTTTTAAAGTGGGGGGCCCACTCTGCATCCAATAAGGCCCGGGGGGGTGGGTTTATTAACGTGGGGAGTGTGGGGTTTCCCAAGGGGATGTTGGTTAGAAACAGGCCAAATTTTTTGTCCTATTTGACTTTTTCAAAGATCATATAAAAAAACTTTCTGTAAATTTTTTATCACCATCTATCTTTTTTATCTATCATCAAACTTTTCTAATCCTATCTATTAAACTATCTATTTTATATATATTTTAAAATGTATATTATATGTTATATTATATATATAAAATATAATATATAATATAAAATATATATTTTTTATGTATCTACATGTGTATATGTATCCACACACACACACACCCACACACACCCACACACAGCACATATAGTATATAATTAATTTATATATATTTTAAATTATATATATATATATATATATTATATCTATTATATATTATATTTTAAAAATTTTATATTTTATTTTTATATATTTTATATATATATATATATAATTAAAAATATATATATATATAAAATATTATATATAACACCTTTTTACAGTATCTGTGGAATTTACCTTTTCTGTTTAACAGAATTAGTCTTTTTCCCACTTTTAGCCTTTTTTCTATTCAGGTCGTTTTATTTATTTTCTCCATTTTATTTTCAGATTCCCCTGAAAGAACAATATTATCTGCAAAACCCCCTTTTTTTCCATACTAGCTCCTTGAAGTTTCCTCAAGGCAAGCTGGGAAAACCCCCGGGGTTTGGGGAGATGGTATCGCCCCCGTTTTAAACACTCTTTTTTAAATTTGGGATTCTATCGGGTTTCCCTGTGGAGGCCCGGGTGGTGGCCGCCCCAAAATTTTTTAAAAATTCCCTTTCCCCTACTCCCTTTTGGGGGGTTTTTAAAGCCTTTTTTGTAATCGATGAATACCCTAAAAGGGGTTTTACTATTATTATATATTTATATATATAAATATAATATAATTATATTAATATTATATATATATATATATATTGTTATTTTTTTTGGGTGGCGTATACTTTTGTTTCTGTGGCTTTTGTTATATAATATAATTTTATATTTTAATTATTAAAAAATAATAAAATATATATATAAAATATAATTATATAATATTATATATAATATATACACACAACACACACACACCACACACACCCTATATATATTTCATATATTTATATATATGTATGTATTTAACACCGTATACCCAATTTTGATTACATAAAAGTAAAATATATAAATTTTATGGTTGAAAAACCCCCAAAAGCAAAAAACTAGATTTATTTAGAAAAAGAAACTTTTAGTTTCGAGTTTCCCCCGGATTTAAACTTCCCGACCTGAAAAATTGAATTTTAAAACTATAGTGTCACTTTTTAATAATCTAGTTTTTGCATTGTGGATTTTCACCATAGATCAAAAACAGATGAGTTTTTTTACCAAATTTATAAATTTTATATATATTATAATATATTAATAATAATATTAAAATTATATATAATACAAAGGGATTTTTTATATTAAATACTACCCCAGGAAAATTATGTGTGGGTGTTTACACACCAAAAACACACACCACGCTCCTATATATTTTTTTATATATAAGTATTTATTTATGTGTTTTGTATAAAACCCTGTTTTACCATCTTTTTTCCCTTTTAAAATTATATATATAAATATATAATATATATTTTATAAAATATAAAAATATATATAATATATTTATATATATATATGTATTAAAATATGTATGATGGGATGAATTTTATTTTATATTATAAAATATTATAATTATATTATTTTATTAATATATATAATATATATTATATTATAATTGGGTGTATGTATGACTAATATTTTTAATATATGTATATATTGGGAAAATATATGTATATATGTATATATATAAAAATATATATATATATATATTATATATTTATATATATCAAAATATATATATATATATATTAATTTTATATGAATCAAAAGTGTCCCTTAAAAAAGGAGTTTTGATCCTTTCTTCCTCCAAAGTAATGGATTTTCTCCCCGGCCCGGGGTTGAGCTGCGTCAGCGTTTTGCCCTAAGCACGTTTTTTTGTGACGAGTCACAAGGCATCATTTTACGTAACGGGCCAAATGCTTCCCCGCGGGGTTTTTCTTTGTATTTATTCCCCCCCCAGGGGTTTTCGTGAAAGGCAGGCCAGGAAACTACTTCAGAGGGGGGCCATAGCAAGATTATGACCCGTTTTAACCTTCCCTGCGAAATCAAATTATTTTGAAATCCACGCCAATTTCCCCTAGCCCCCCGAATGGTTTCTTCGGGAGCGGGGAAATTCACCATATTCATTTGGGGCTGATGACCCCTCACTTCTCGGTTTCCTGGGGGTTTTTAAATGGTTTCTTCCTCAAACACCGAGGGGTCGCCCGGGCCGGAAACACGAAAGTCAAGCTGGAAAGGCCGTCACCACAAATTTTAAAAAGCCCCCCATGGTGCGAGGGAGATAATGGAAGCTGCACACGGGGGAGAAAGTAAAAAACGCCCAATTTAAATGATCTAAATTGTGGTAACAATTAAACAGACACGGAGGACAGTGGTTCTTCAGCTCATGTTTGGTGATATAAAAAGTGTGTGTGTGAGAGAGAGAGGGGAGAGAAGAGAGGGAGAGAGAGAGAGAGAGGGAGGGAGAAAAGAAGAGAGAGAGAGAGAGAGAGAGAGAGAAGAGGAGGAGAGAGAGAGAGAGGGGAGAGGGGAGAGGGGAGAGAGAGAAAGAGAGAGAGAAAAGAGAGAGCGAGAGAGAGGAAAACGAGAGAGAGAGGAAAAGAGAGAGAGAGAAGGGGAGAGGAGAGAGAGAGAGAGAGAGACGAGATCGAAGAGAAGTGCAAAGAGCAAAATGTTTTATTTTTAAAAGGGGAGTTGCCGGTTCTCATCATTTCACTACGGGGGAAACTAAACCCACTTTTTCCCTTTCCCGGAGTTTGAAACAATCCTCCCAAAAAACCCCTTTCCCGCGGGGGTGGGCCCCCACCCCTCCCTTGGGGGAGGTTCCTTCCAACTGAAGTTTCATCCCTGATCACTCCATGGGCGTGTACACCTTTCGGGCAAAATAACCGTGTGGCAGGTTGTGAGGAAATTTATGAAAAAGTCATAAAGCGAACGCTCCCACAAAAACCGCTTGTTTAGAATCCGGGGGGGCCCTTTTAAAGCTTTTTCCCTTTTTCATTTTAAAAGAAAAAATCTAGTCTACTTTATTGAGGAAAATTTCTTTAAAATTTTCATTAAAAGTTCCAAAAATAGTTTAGGATGTCAGTCTAACAGCATTTTCTTAATAATCTTTTTAAACCCGTATGTGTAAAACCCTTAACCCTTTTTTCAAGATTTTGTTTAAATATTATTTCTATCTTGTATTTGGGGAAAAAGGGAAATTTTTAAGGAAAATTTTGGGATGTTGCAGGATAAAAAAAAACAAATCTAAAAGGGACGCCGATGAATAGGGGTTTATTGCCAGCAGTGTCACTGAACTCAACAACACTAATAAAAAATTGGAAGAAGCGAAAAGTTCCCGGGCTTGTTTTCTTTAAAGCCAAGAAACTAAGATCATGAAGATTCAAAAAAAAACCGGGAATGAACAAAGATGAACATGTTCAATTTAAAAGGAAAGATTGTGGAAAAAAGTGGAAAAAAAGGGGTTTATTTTTCTTTTGGGGCTGTTTTAACTAAAAAATATGAGATTCACCGGAGATAAAAAAAAAAATTTCCATTTCCAAAAAACCCCCAATTTCTCTCAAAACATCTGGAAAAGACCCAAGCATTACCTACCCGGGCAAAGCTGAGGGGTTTTTGAACTCCCTTAGTTTTTCCCCCAAATTTAAAACCCTATGGGTTTTTTGAGGGTTTGGGGGCTGAAAAAGATAGAAAAAAAAAAGTCAAAAAGTTTTGAATGTGGTTTTTAAAAGGCGATTTATTTCCCGCGTATTAGCTGGACCAAAAAGGGAAAAAGACGAAAGAAAGAAGTGTGAGAAAAAAAAATTGTAAAAAACCCCGGGGGTTTGGAAAATCTTGAACAGGAGGGAAATTTAAAAATTTTTTGGGCATGTAATGAAAAGGGAAAAAAAATATTGAGAAAAAATTTTTCCCTTTCTTTTTTTTTTTGGGCAAACTCGAGTGCTATGTTTTTCT